>NC_044190.1:220182-382500 GCF_900880675.1 Sparus aurata | reverse complement strand
TCTCTCTCCTCTCTATCTCTCCTCTTCCTCTCTTATCTCTCTCTCCTTCCTCCTCTCTTTATCTCTCTCTCTCTCTCTATCTCTCTCTCCCTCTCTCTGTTCTCATCTCTTTCTCTCTCTCTCTCTCTCTCTCTCTCTCTTCCTTTCTCTATTGTCTCTCTCTCTCTCTCTCTACTCTCTCTCTCTCGCTCTCTTATATATATATATTATATATACTGTATTATTATGTATATATCTGTAATTTATGTATATATCTATATATATATATATATATATCTATATATCTGTATATATAGTATATACTATGTCTATATATAGTATATATAGTATATCTATATAGTATATATACTATAATATATATATATATATCTATTCTTTATTGTTCTTCTATCTCTCTATTATTCTCTCTCTATCTATATCTCTCTCTCCGTCCCTCTCTCTCTCTCTCTCTCTCTCTACTCTCTCTGTTCTATATCTCTCCTGTCTCTCTCTTCTCTCCTGTCTATCTTCGCTCCTCTCTCTCACTGTCCTCTCTCTCTGTCTTCTCTCTCTCTCTCTCTCTCTCTCTCTCTCCTCTCTCTCTTCTCTCTTTTCTCTCCTCTGTCTCTCTATATATTCTCTCTCTCTCTACTGTCTTCTTTCTATCTCTCTCTCTCTCTTATATCTCTCTATTCTATCTATCTGTCTATTATCACTTCTGTCCTATTCTCTCTTATCTCATCTTTCCTTTCTATTCTACTTCTTCTCTCATCTCTTATCTCCTGTCTCTATATCTCTCCTTCTCTATCTGTATATCTGTATATACTGTATCTATATCTAATTATACTGGATATATATATATCTATTCGTATCTATTCTATCTCTATCTATTCTATCTATACTGTATATTATTCTTTATCTGTCTATATTATATTATACTGTTATATTTATTCTATATACTTCTATATATACTGTATATATGTATATGTATATACTGTATATACATGATTGGATAAACAGTCTTTATTTTAAGGAATTGGTTCTTTTTGCAGTCTAAGGCGTGATTTGGGAGTAAGCCCATGGCTGTCATGTCTGTGTTGGTTAAATGGTTGAGAATTCCACTCTGCCTGTTGCACTGTATTTGTGAGCTTCCACCTGAAGAAAGGAGGCCGTGTGTAATGCGGGGGCTATGCTTAGAGCCAGGCCAGACAGCTCTGGACAGAGACGTCAAAGGAGGACAGGGGTTGGCCGGCTTGCCGGCTGCATAGATCACAGAGTGACTTCCTGAGTGGTTAGATGAATGACTTTGAATTGCTGCTTGGTTACACTGTAAATACAGACATGGTATTTAATAAAAAATTATTAATGGGCCAAACTCAGTTTTTATCAACTTGTTATTAACACTCATTTTACTTAAGTTACTTGTAATTTAGGGTTCAAAAATCTCACCAACTCAATGTACTTGAGTTGCATTCA
The DNA here is from genome assembly GCF_900880675.1 of Sparus aurata. Taxonomy (NCBI): domain Eukaryota; kingdom Metazoa; phylum Chordata; class Actinopteri; order Spariformes; family Sparidae; genus Sparus; species Sparus aurata. The sequence goes on along the minus strand of NC_044190.1, from coordinate 381,045 downwards.
TTTAGAAAAAATATGTTTTTTTTTTTTTTTTCTGTGCTGGAATATAACTTAGTACATTTACTCAAGTACTGTACTTTAAGTTCTTGGGTGTTTTTCTTTTCATGCTACTCTCCACTTCTACAGCTTTAGTTATAACTAGTTACTTTTGAAATTAAGATTTTTGCACACACAATATTAGCTCCTCCACTACTGATTACAGTGGTAAAATCCTGCTTTCACATAGATGCACGAGTAGTAAAAAGTAAATGATATAATAACAGTCACAAGGACCACAGGCTACTTGTACTTTCTATACTTTAAGAACATTTCTCTTATTATATGCTTTTACTTAACTAAGATCAGTACCTTTGCTTGTACTGTTAGAGTAGTTTCACAGAGTGGCTTTAGTACTTTTTTACTAAAGATCTGAATACTTCATCCACTTACTTGTTTTCAACTTGTGCACATGCGCAGATCAATCCTCTGTACTTGCCGCTTAAGGTTTCTTTGTTCAACCTGCCAGAGCAAGCCCAAGTGCAACCGGACCGGACATTGCTTTAACGGCGCTCGTCACGATTTTCAGCAATAACGACGATTATTTTGCTTCACATTCCAATTCAGTAAGTACATATTTTAACCTTGTGCAGACCGTTTTGTTCTTGTAATCCAGCGCCAGGTTTCTGTGCTTGTTAGCTAGGAATATGCCGGCTAAGGCTAGCTTAATGATATGAATCGTTATCGGTGACAATGTGGATAAATCCTAATACAACTTGGCCAACAAGGGGAAACATTTCAACCGATGACTTTGAAAACGGATGTTACCTCCGTGAAAATCGATGGTTTCAGTTCAAAATAGGTATTTTACAACTGTTATTAGTTAAAACTAAGGGGCTACGTTTTTGTGTGTGTGTGTGTGTGTGTGTGGTTAGTAAACTAATGCATTGTATCTGACAGAGGAAGGTTCCATTTTCTCTGCATTACATGCTCCTTATCAGTTTAATGTCAGAAAAAAACATGTTTGGGTTAGCATTAAGGCTTATTAAGTGCATTCCCGTGTTACCTGTTACCTGCTTTGAAAGTCTCTGATCAAAGTTTTGCTAATTTTTGCACAGATTTGTTAAAAAAAAAAAAACATTTTTCATTTATTGGACAGTCTATAGGTCCAGCACTTAAGTCTGATACTACATGCATGTTGTTTTTCTCTCTATTTTTGGTGGTGCTTGATGCTAAAACTATTATATTTTCTTTTCTTTTTTTTCAGATTTACCAAGCAGATCAAAAACTTCCAGTGCAGTGGACCAGTAAGTACTGCACATTTTGTGCTGAAAAGAGGGGCTACTTACTTAAGCATTACCGTTTAAAACATGGGTGCCACACTTGGATTTCATCACTTCCATGCCTTCATAAGGAATGCCTGTGCTCGTTTAAATCTTTTAATGCACTCAAAGTCCACTTATCAAAATGACACACTCAAAAGGACCTAGAGAAAATGAGTGAAACTGTTTTCCACTGTCAGCTGTGTGACTTTGTGAAGCCTTGCACTGAACCTGACTTTTTTACTCATTTGCAAAGACAGAGAATGTACTTGAGGAACCTCCACTTAATATTCAACATGAGGATAGTGCCCCTGAAGCTGATCATGTGGAATCTGAGGATACTGACTTCAGCGAAGATGTGGAAGACTTGGAGGGTCAGTCGGAACATAATGTAGCTGCTCTTTTTCCGAAAATGTCATAAATTCTTAACATCTCTGAAAATGTGCTGCAAGAGGTTATAGAGCAGATTAACCACAATTATTTGCTGTCTAAGCCATTGTTACGTACCTCAGTTCAAAGAATATTAAATCAGCATTGTGGAGATGTTGATGACTCTTTGGTGAGTGAGATAGCTAGAGTAGGTGCTGAAAATAATGTATTCCTGAAATTCACTTCTACTGGGGGATCATTGTCAACTGCTAGCAAGAGAACATCATACATTTCAAGAGAATTCTCTGTGGTAATGCCTGTTGAGTTTGGCCTAAAAAACAGCAAGCAGACAGTTGTGTATGTCCCCATACTAAAAATGCTGCAGACATTGCTGAGCAGTTGGATGATTCTCATTTTAAAGACAAAACTCTCTCTTGACAGAGGAAGAGTTCAGGATTGCACTCTGCTTGTACATAGATGATTTTGAGGTGGCTAACCCTTGGGAACCTCCAGAAAGAAACACAAGCTATGTGCCATCTACTGGGTACTTGGAAATCTGCACCCTAAATATTGCTCCTCTCTTCAGCTTGCTCTGCTTTGCAAGGTAGGCAATCTCAAAGAACATAGCTATGGTGAAATTCATTGCCCTCTCATTCAGGACCTTGTCTCTTGAGCAACATGGTGTATATGTTGAACAGTTAGGAGCCAGCATAAAAGGCACAGTCTTACTTGTCGCAGCAGACAATTTAGCTGCCCATTCCTTGGGAGGGTTCTTTGAAAGCTTCACGGTTAGTTGGGTGTGTCGATTCTGTAAAGAAGTGAGGACAGGCTCATTCCAACCAAGAATGAAAGAAAATCATGACAGACACGTTGCAGGATTCTACCATGGCTCAACAATATGGTGTGAAACGAGACAGCCCACTTACTGAAAGCTTGGAACATTTTCATGTTGTCAGTGGTTATCCACCAGACCTTTTGCATGATCTTCTGGAGGGTGTTGTTCTGACTGAATTGGCCTTGTGCTTGAAGGCACTGATATCAAAGGGATACTTCTCACTTGAAATCCTGAATGCGGCTATTAAACAGTACAGAACAAACAATCCCCAGCTTATCACTAAGAACTTTTCTTCCAAACGAACAATTGGAGGAAATGGTCATGAAAATTGGACACTTCTTCACCTTCTGCCACTACTGAGTGACATTCCTGAGGGGGATGAAACTTTGGAGGTTTCTTATGATCTTAAAAGATGTAGTGGAATTGTCAGTATCTGCAAGCTTCACTGAAGAGTCTGTGTACTTTCTTGACTGCAAGATTGCAGAACATAGAGATTTATTTCAGACAGTTTTCAAGGATGAAAAACTACGACCGAAGCACCACTACACTGAGCACTACCCTCACTTAATCGAAACTTTTGGTCCATTGACTGATGTGTGGACAAGGCGTTTTGAGGGCAAACATAAGTTTTTCAAAAAAGTTGTGCATCACGTTCACAACTTCAAGAACATACCCCTCACTTTAGCTCAAAAACACCAGAAGATGATAGCATTCCATTTAGCTACCACCTCCTTCTTCAAGCCATCTGTTGAAATGAATGAAGTAAAGTCTGTAATGGTTGCTTATTTTCCATGAAATGTTCAGAACTGTCTCTATCACAGAAATACCAACCAGAACACAGTCCTTGTTGCGTCCTCTGTTTGCATAGATGGCATTAAGGTACAGTGCTGATATGGTCATTTCAGTTGGATCTTGCTCAGGGCTACCAGATTTCAGACAAATAGCAAAGATCGTGGTGATCAATACCGACATAATATTTGTCTGCAGACTTATGACCTCATGGTATATTGAGCATCTTCGAGCATATGAGCTCTGTAGTAGCCATTTGCCCACCTTCGCTGTCACCCAGTTGTCTGAACTGAATGATGTTTTCCCTCTCTCACTTTACAGAGTTGGAGACAAACAACTTGTTATACTTAAACGGTACATATTATGCTGAGTGACTTGAACACTGAAATGTTGGAATCTGACACAAATTTCTCTTTTTCTCAGGCTGAGTTGTCAAAATGGACCAAAGGATATTGCTGAGAGTTGTCATCGACTAAGATGATAGTAGGAAATTGACATTAAATGAGAGACCGCAGTCCATTGAAGAATTAAAAGTTCATCTGAAGGATAAACTGTTGCTGCAGTATGACTTTAAACTGCAGTATGAAGATTAAGACTTCAATAATGCCCTCTGCAGTTTGACTGAAATAACAGATTTGCCTGAAAGAGCTACGCTGAAAATCATCCCACTTTTGACTCTCAAATTACAAGCCCTGTCATCACCCACCACAACATCAGACACTGAGTGCAGCACAGCAGACACTGAGATCCTGTCAACTGCTGGAACCTCACCATTGCTAAGAAGACAACAATGGCCAGAGATTTTTGACATACCCAATTTCTCAGTTGATGTTCAGTACAGACTTAGACAGGGAGATCTTGCCTTCATGAAAGATGGAACACGTATGACTCCACCACGAAATATGAAACATGACATACTAGAGAAGCTTTCTCAGACAATGTACAGTTTCAAGGCTTACCCTGAAGATGATGACTTCAGCAGTGTAGCAAAACCACTGATTAGCAAGCACCCATGCCTTACTGAGCCAGGTCCTCAGCCAGGATGGTGTGGCTTGAAGAACAGCCTTAAGTTTATGTTGGCCAACTATCGCACAAAGCTTCGAAAAGCTGGATGTGAGGATGTAACAATCAATGGAGGGAAAAGAAGTAAAGGCAACCCAGAGGGAGAATCATCAAGCAAGAATATCAAACGGACAAAAAGAGGTGAAGCAAATTATCTGCCTAATTTACCTAAAGGACATGATGAAACAAGCCTCGAAAATGCCAGAAAGGTTCTTGTGGAGGAAATTAAGAAAAAAAGACAAAATGGCATTCTCCTCTCACAAATGATGGACAAGTCATTCCCACTACGCAGGCGAGAGATTGTAAAACAGGAGCCTGCTGTACAGAACATGGTTGAACAATGGCTAGCACTGTTCATGGAAAGACAGGTAAGCTACTATTTTTGTCTTGAATAGTCCTTGAAAGGTTGACCTTCCTCTAAGGCTGCATTTCCCTTTCCCAAAGTTCCCAATCCAATAAAATAATGCCAAAACACAAAAAATTCAAGTGTGTGGCCAGAAATATCAGCACACTTGTTGGGACATTAATACACAAGTTAAAGAAATCTCGTTCTTACAGTCAAGAATTAATAATACAAATCAGTATTTTGTATTGGTTAAAAAGTAGTATATTCACTAGTCTGATATGTTTGAAAATGGTATATTTTAGCAGGCTTTAAGCGTATCTCACCTTTCTATCTTGCAAACTATAATGGTTGCTAGTTTGCACAGTTGTTATCAATTGATTTGATATCTACTTAATGTGCTGGTTCTTCTCCTCCCCGTCCTCTCCTCTCTACTTTTTCAGGTATTTGCTGAGTTTAATAGAATTGCCAGTAAGAGTCTTGAAGGAGACTTCTTTAAGGCTCTGGATCAGTACACCCCACGTTTCATTGAACTTTTTAAAACAAAAAAGGGAACTGTTGGCCAGAAACTCACTAAGTTGATGCAGCACATAAGCTGGATGGTAAGAAGTTTCATTTTGCCACTTTTAAGTAATCATAAGTGTCATCTACATTTATGATACTAAGTTCGAAATTAAATGATACAGACCAGCCTATTTCATTCCCTGCCTTACTTGTTCTTGTGCCCTGTACGATTGTCTGTTAACTGATTTTTTTCTCTCTCTGTATCATTAGACACCAGATGTGACAGCACTTCGCTCTGTTGTCCTCAAAGATATTTCCATTGTAGTTGGTGACGACTCCAGTGAATTCTACAAGACATGCCCTGTAAGTACATGCACAGAAACTGTTTGGTCTGCATTTATCACTGCATGAAAAGTTAATGCCCGGAAATCTCCCTAATTTTTGGCAGTTAACAACAATTTACAGCCTGCGAACGTCGCGTTCGTCTGTGCCACATACTGACGGAAACAAACCATGACATTTGTGGAGCTCCCGGAGGTGCGAACGGTTCCAATTTGCATGTGAATAGCAGCGAAACCACGCCTTGCCAGAGAATGTGTGGGCTGGCTTGAATATCCTCACTCAGTATAGGATGAAACCACTACTAATAAACAAGCAAAATCACTCTTGATTGGTCACCCTGGGTCATTATAAATGTAAACCCCAGTAAGAAAAAAAAAAGAAGGGATATATATAAATAAATATATAAATATATAAATATATATAAATATATATATATATATATATATATATATATATATATATATATATATATATACATATATACACAGTGGGGCAAAAAAGTATTTAGTCAGCCACCAATTGTGCAAGTTCTCCCACTTAAAAAGATGAGAGAGGCCTGTAATTTTCATCATAGGTATACCTCAACTATGAGAGACAAAATGAGAAAAAAGAAAAATCCAGAAAATCACAAATAAAAATTGAATTTTAATAAATTTTAATGAATTAAAGAATTTATTTACAAATTATGGTGGAAAATAAGTATTTGGTCAATAACAAAAGTTCATCTCAATACTTTGTTATATACCCTTTGTTGGCAATGACAGAGGTCAAACGTTTTCTGTAAGTCTTCACAAGGTTTTCCCACACTGTTGCTGGTATTTGGCCCATTCCTCCATGCAGATCTCCTCTAGAGCAGTGATGTTTTGGGGCTGTCGCTGGGCAACACGGACTTTCAACTCCCTCCAAAATATTTTCTATGGGGTTGAGATCTGGAGACTGGCTAGGCTACTCCAGGACATTTAAATGCTTCTTACGAAGCCACTCCTTTCGTTGCCTGGGCGGTATGTTTGGGATCATTGTCATGCTGAAAGACCCAACCACGTTTCATCTTCAACGCCCTTGCTGGTGGAAGGAGGTTTTCACTCAAAATCTCACGATACATGGCCCCATTCATTCTTTCCTACACGGAAAAGTCGTCCTGGTCCCTTTGCAGAAAAACAGCCCCAAAGCATGATGTTTCCACCCCCATGCTTCACAGTAGGTATGGTGTTCTTTGCATGCAACTCAGCATTATTTCTCCTCCAAACATGACAAGTTGAGTTTTTACCAAAAAGTTCTATTTTGGTTTCATCTGACCATGTGACATTCTCCCAATCCTCTTCTGGATCATCCAAATGCTCTCTAGCACACTTCAGACGGGCCTGGACATGTACTGGCTTAAGCAGGGGGACACGTCTGGCACTGCAGGATTTGAGTCCCTGGCGGCGTAGTGTGTTACTGATGGTAGCCTTTGTTACTTTGGTCCCAGCTCTCTGCAGGTCATTCACTAGGTGCCCCCGTGTGGTTCTGGGATTTTTGCTCACCGTTCTTGTGATCATTTTGACCCCACGGGGTGAGATCTTGTGTGGAACCCCAGATCGAGGGAGATTATCAGTGGTCTTGTTGGCCATATATATATATTGTTGTTACCAGGAGAGAGAGAGGAAAAAAAAAGAATAAATAATCTTTTTTACATAACATTGGCTATTGCTAATGACATACACAGTGATTAATCTAGCATACTTTCATTAAATAAATCAATTCAAGCTAAAATGAAAGGGTCTATAATTAGGCCATACTGAGCCTCATCTATTTATACCAGAGATTTTCTTAAAATGAAGTTAACGCCTTTTAGAAAAAGGTCACCTGGGGTAAAACTCCCCCTGCTACCCTGATTTGCATTTGTATAGCTCACAGCATTTTCATTTACATGTTAAAGCCTCCCCTAGAATCAGGGGGAGGGGGGTCATGGGGGGACAACTGCTAAGCAAGGCCCACGTCAATTTCCGACAATTCACGGCAGTTTTCGTTGTTGCCTGCAAATTGCCGCGTGCAGTCGCAAACCTGAAATTCCACGTCAATCTACAGTGCCGCATACTGACGAAAATCCCACTTTTCATACAGTGTATTGAGAAACTATATCCAATACACATACAGACAAAACTGTAACTGCACAATATACAGTGAGGTCTGTACACTTTTGTACAATGACAAGTATTTTGTGCAGAAATTCCTCCACAATTATAGAGGTATGTTTAAATTGGCTACGTAAACCTTGTAGTGCTGAATTTATTTTGGATCTAAGGAGCAGGATTCTAGGTTGAAAAGTCAGTGTCACTCTTCAAAAATGTATGGAACTCGTATATACCTGCATAGCTTTAGTTTAATCATGCCACAGAGTTCTTTGGCTATAGTGTTACAATGCAATGTGAATGCGTATTAAGAGCCCTAACAAAAAATGCATTAAAACAGCAAATCCAATGGGTAGCAAACTTGCTATTCTGAAGAATGTGTGTGTGTTTGTCTTTATAGGATACAGCAAGAGATGAGGCCCTGGAAGCCATCACTATTGGTGTGCTGACTGTTGTCAGTGAAGATAGTCCTCACCAGGGTCCAAGCTCAATGAACCTCCAGCCCATCTCCACTGCCATCATTCTGGAGAGAAGTATTGTTATCGATGATATTAGAGACTTGCCTCAGGCAGTTTGTCTGTTATTTGGGCTTACATATGCTTTGCATTTGGATTACCCAAAATGCATGGCAAATACACTCGAGTTCATTCAAACAGTGATGCTTGGACTGGGAAAGAAGACCCTTCCACCAAAACTACTAAGTCTGAAAAACAGTCTACTGGGTTAGAGCAGTGAAGAGTCAACAGCTATCAGATAGCACTCTATAACCTTTGCAGTCAAAAATGTATTGGTCAGTGTTTAAAAAAGGAAGCCAGGACAATGTGGCCAGAAAAGAACCTAGCAAAGGTTTTACCTTATTTACATTTCAGTTTTTGGAAAACTTTTAATGGAGTTCTCATATGTCATACAAATACTTAATATTCATGGTAACCCAAGGAGCGATGTTTTTCTTTTAAAACTTTAGTGTTGGTTTAATCCTAGGACTGATGTTCAGTTTGGGACAAAAAAAATGGGTTGTTTTTCCGTTTTGATTAGAAATGCAGTGATATTTGGAAGTCCTGTAGTCAACAGGTGCTTACCTGTTTAATATTGTGAGACAGTTGGATGCAGAGACTTGTGCATGAATTGTATTTTGCTTTTGCCTTATCCAGTTCTACAACATATGCAAACATCATGTTCTACAGTCTACAATATGTTATTTAGCCAGTTTTTTTGTACTAGAATGTATGAGAAATTGATATTTGGGTACTGAACACTTGAGGCTGAATAGTAGATAAAATTCATATTGCTACTACAATAGTCTAAAATACATTACAAAGATCACAGTATGGGCAATTTATTTTAAAATACATACTAAATATGACGAAAGGATGGAGATCAGTCATTGTATCGATTATTGTACATTTATTACATATGAGTAATGTACATTTTAAATTGGAGAATCAGAATCACAAGTAATGGCAATATAAAATATTTATTGTTCAGCCTTGATCTGTCAATGTTGGTTCTGTGACTGTTTTGAAATAAATGCTGTAATGCAGCTGAATCAATGAGTATGTTTTTGCCTTTATTAGATAGTGAGAGCTGAAGATAGAGAGGAAATAGATAGACAGGGGGTAAATGGGGTCTAACAGGTAATTCAGTATACACAGTATTCTTAATTAATTGTTTTTAGGGTATTATTATAGTTTACTTATAAATTATTAAAGTGTTGTAACTGTTATAGCAGAATTATCTTAAGTTCAAGGAAATTAGTTGGTTCAATTAATTAAAGAGGACCTTAAAATTGATGAGTTGGAAGAACTAAAATTGTTATGTTGTGGGTATTGAGTGAATTAAGTTGGGTTCACTTTGTCTCAAGGAGTCCACGCAAAATGTAACAGTGTAGTTGGCTTGTTTGCTTGTAATACGACTTGATGTCTTGTCAGACGTGTTTTTCGCTGGTTGACTTCTTTATAAACTTGCTGATTGGCTGCATAACTGACTAGCTTGGTTGTCTGGCTCATTGGCTGGTTATAGATTGTTTGGCATGCTGGCTGGCTGATGGCAGTCTGAACACTTCGTGACATCAGTGGCAATCAGCCTGACCTGCAGCATGTCACGCTCAAAATGAGGTCAGCGCTGCTCAGCTCTCGAGTGAGCATGAGACTGGGACATCACAGCTCCATACTCTGAATAGTTTATCTCTTTCTCTCTCTCTCTGTCTCTCAGAGAACTGGGTCAGATGCCAAGTATTCAGAGGTTGTCATGTTGAGTAATGTAATGCTAAGTAATGTAATTGACTGATAAATTGTGCCGATTCTTGGTCCAAAGCAGCTATACTGACTTGGTTTTCTAACCTTTGTAGTCATTGTGTTTCTGGTAGAGCCATATTTTCACTGGCGTGTGTTGTTAGAACAGCATCAGTTATTAATCTAACTCATTTATCGGCCGTTAATATATTGGCCATTGATAGAATGTACATCCCCAATGCTTTATGCTTTATCAATGCAGGTCAAGGTAAAATGCTTTACCTCAACAGTTGACATATCACCTGATGAGTTTGATATGGTGAACATACTGGCAAACAGTTTCATTCACAACATTTCATTTGGAATTTTGTTTGGACAGGTAGTGTACATAGCATCATCAGAGCTTTTACTGAAAATTGGTGCCTGCTATACGTAATAGGGTTTTTGACTCATTTTTAAACAGAATTTACTGAGAGAGAGAGGGTGAAAACATATAGGTGGCAGGGGTGGTAAGTGACTGAGATTACCTGTCTTCTCGTCTGTTAAGACCCTTCTAACCTTTCTGCTGCTGCTGCTGCTGCTGCTTGTTAGATTAGTTGAGCATGTATCCGTCTGTCTGGCTTTGGGTCTATGTTTGTCAATTACATCATCTCAGCCCTGTGTCCGCACCAACACAAATATAAACACAGACATCTTTTTTGGAATGACCTAATGACCCTTGGGTCAGCCACAAAGCGTCTGTGTTATTGAGTAAGCCTATAATACAGACAGACAGCTTAATCGCTGTTACATCCTGTGTGGACAGCCAACATGCTTTATTTATATTAGAACTTTAAACCTAAGTCACATTGACTACAAACAACTGAGTTGTTTTGCTTGTAGTTTCTCCTTGTACAAGTTATTATCAATTTAAGAAAAAATCTCCCAGGACTTTATTGACAAGGAGAAAACTGTAGCCTGTGGAGTCAGAAGTAAAACAGTTTTCGAGGACATAAAACACCAATAAAGTAAAAGTGACTTATAGAAAAGTGCGTTAATATGCAGGTTGATAAAACCATGCAGGTTGAAGCATAACCCTGCCAGACTGACCTGAAACCTGAAGCAGGGAGGGAGGGAGGGAGGGAGGGAGGGAGGGAGGTAGGCTGAAGGGGGGAGGGAGGGCAAGAGAAGCTGTGAGAAAGACGGGAGGAGAGTGATATATCAGTCACAGAAGTAATAACAGCTTGACTAATCGAGATATTAATATTAACTAGAAAAATTGCATTTCCTGCGAAAATACAGTGTGAATGCTAAAGGCTGAAGTGATTTCGTAAATCTGCTGAATGTACCGGAAAATGCATAAAACTATAAGAATGGTCAAGAAATTGCAGAAAAGGCTTAATTTTTCAGAAGCTGAAAAGGCAGAAAAGCTGAAAGGTTTTAGGCTTAAAGAGCTTAAAGGAGTCATCATCCGGAAATCGCAATTTCTCTCGATAAATCATGCATATTGGTGTTGGACCTCTGTTGAAACTTGCCTGAAAAGCTGGAGTTTGAAAGTGGCTTATTTTTTTCGCTTTGGCTCTTTTTCCGAACAGGAATAGCGCACAGTAGTGCGCGTTCCTAAAGCACGAGATTTTGACTCTGCTCCTGTGGTGACGTTACCACAGTAGGCTACTTGCATATGCATCGGCTCACAGCCGTCCTCAGCCAGAGTGAGCACGCCGAATCTGCTTATTTCTCTGTCATTTTCACGCCATACATCGTCACCGCCTGCATTAAAACTCAGGTCTTACATGTAAAACACGAGTGTGAAAAGTAAGACGGGAAAAAAAAGAATTTACCATTCAGAGACATTCTGCTGTAAACGTGTCTCTTCCACCGTCTCTGCCTCTTCACTCTCCCGTTCGGTTTCCGACTCTGGCTCATACATAAATGCCTGAATTCCGTAAGGTTCGTCATTTAGTGGGTGCGCCATGACAGGGGGCTGTTTATGTTTTGGAGTCTGTGTGCATGCAGGCTCGCCCCCCATTCCGGCTCTGTCCTTCCTGCGGCCAATCAACGCGCGCCTCATTACATATTAATACAATGCACATCTGGACCGGTCAAAACCTTGCGCATAATCTCGCGTGAGAAAGTCGCGGTATGAAAAAGTGTCAGAACAAGCTCTATGTTTGATTTTATTTATTTATTTTTTTTCTAATAAGTTTTAAGAATTGATCCAAAGCGATCCAAGAGGGACTGGATATGTAAAAAACCACGTGATGACTCCTTTAAAAGGATGAAAAAGGGCTGAAAAGCTGAAACACTGTAGAGTAAGAGGGCTGAAAGAGCTTAAATATGTGAAAAAAGCTGTAGAGTAAGAGGGTTGAAAGAGCTTAAAAAGGTGAAAAAAAGCTGTAGAGTAAGAGGGTTGAAAGAGGTTAAAAAGGTGAAAAAAGGATGAAAAGATGTAGAGTAAAAGCGCTGAAAAAGCTTAAAAAGGTAAAAAAGGATGAAAAGCTGTAGAGTAATAGGGCCGAAAAAGCTTAAAAAGGTGAAAAAAGGATGAAAATGTAAAAAAGTTAAAGGGTGACAGAGCTTAAAATGGCTGCACACACGCTGGAGCAGGAGCAACCATGGAGCAAGCCAACAAGATTTCCTACATTTCTATGTAAAGTAAAAGATGTGGGATCCAAATCCAAATCCAGCTGAAGCTGAAAAGAATTCTTTCTCCAGATTTTCCAGCTGTTCTCCACTCTAGCGATGATGTCACGCACTCTAGCTCATGCACTACACAGGCATTCTTCAGATACACACGCTGGAGAAGTACAAGAGCCAAAGATGAAAATGTCCCCATAAGAATGAATGGGAACATGCAACTCTAGCTGACGCAATACATACCCATTATAAAATGAGAAGACAGGCTAAAACCCCTTGAAACTAAAACTGCTATTGTTTTAAAACCGTACAAGATTTTTAAAAACTGAATACATCGCCGACAGTTCAAGGTCTTGTGACTCATTTAAAGTTGGAATGGTGTCTCTAGCTCAAAGCATGAGGGACAAGAAGAAGTTCAAAGGCGATGAGTTTTGCAGAGGATTTGAAGATTTTCCCATTTGCTTCAATGTAATTTTTGGGGGGGGGAAAGCTACATGTCTAAAAAAGTTGAAAAGTTAAAAAGCTGAAAAGTACAAGGCCGAAAGAGCTCAAAAAGCTGAACATTTTAATAGTTTAACAGTTTCTATAGCTGAAGTTGAAAAAATCCCTCTAAGGATGAATGGGTAAAAAAAAATGGCAGAAAAAGCTGAATATTTTCAAAAGTATGAAAGATTGGAAAGAGAAAAATACAAGCAGTAATGTCCTTAAAAAGCTGGTTGAATGGTTTCAATAGCTCAAGAAGCGTGCCGAAAAACGTACAGAAGAATAATAATAAATTCCAGAAGAACAATAGTGTGAATGCCTTTAGCAACACTAATAATAACTTTAACTAGACAATTCCCCGCGGGAAATCGCGAGAGTGGGCTGTGCACTTTGCCCCGTGACGAAAAAACTATGAAAGCTACAGCAAAAGTTGAATCCTACGTTGATAATTTGGACTTGTATCTACATTTTCTAGTTCCAATGGTGTGTCTAGGCCAGAGATGTCGACTTTTGAAATCTTTTTTTCGATCTTTTCACCTGGTCTCATTCAGTTCTAGAAAAGTAGGAGCATATCAAGCGTGTGACCGAAACGCACATTTTAAGGTATAATTTGTCTGGATGCGCTCCAGGTGAAGTTGAAATTAAGTGCCAAAGGTTTTATCATGGAAAAATAGAGAGAGGCTACAGATACAGACACACAGAGAGAGAGAGAGAAAGAGAGAGCTTAAATTTTTGTTGAAAAGTGCTTTAAATTTAAATGAGTCAAATACTCTGAATCAGACTGAGAAATTCAATAAATCGCAATATATTGATGATTGGATATATTTAAATATTTGAATGGAGTTCCTGGATGGTATGAATGAAAAGATGATCGTTAAATATAGTTTAAATGTTGGGAAATATACTGTGTTTTTGTGTGCACGTGAGTGCATGCTTAAGCATGGCTGTGTGTGTGTGTGTGTGTGTGTGTGTGTATTACACTGACTCATTGATAAATCTGTCACTCTCTCTGTTGGCCCAGTTGATCTCGGTTGCCACGGTGATGGTAACCGGGTTGGTCCTGGTAATGGACTCTGAGAGCTGATTCTTAACTGACACTCACAAGCTGCTTGGATGGTCTAGTTAATAGCCGGTTCGGGGACGGTAAACTACTGCTATTGATTCAAAATCAAAATGATATCAGCAAAATTAGTTCACCATCAAGCAAGAAAGGCCTTAAAGAACACAGTGATCAATTTTTGTGGTCCGTCTGTGTGTGTCTGTGTGTCTGTGTTTGTGTCTGTGTGTGTCTGTGTTTGTGTCTGTGTGTGTCTGTGTGTGTCTGTGTGGGTGTCTGTGCGTGTGTGTGTGTGTGTTTAGTTTAGTTTAGTTTATTATATCGAAGACAATCCCAATTAATCAACTGCATCAACAACAGTAAAAAAGGGCAGCTTTAGCCAACATGGCTAATATCCTGCTGTAGTCCCCGGCCAGATGACAATAGCCACCCTAAAAAACAAAACAAAACAAAAAAAAAACATAAACAATATATTACAGCACACTGATTAAAAAGAGAGCGTTAAGACAGCTAGGAGACAAGATAAATCAATGAAGATAAGATAAGAGAAAACAGTGAAACATCAGTACAATCATGCAGAGACAACACATAATCAAAGCATACAAAAACAGCACAAAATATAATCACACATCAGCACATACAATCACATTCAGGAGTGCAGACAGACATCACACACTGTAGACAGGCAGCATCCATGACGCAGATAACACACAGCCATATTGTGTGCCTGTCACTCTCTCTGTAGGCCCAGCTGATCTTGGTTGCCACAGGGATGGTTGTCGCTCGGCCGTAGCAACAGTGACTGAGACTTCTGATTTCAGAGTGATTTCAGCCTCACATCTAGTCAAACTAGTGCTATTTATTCAAAATCATACAAGATAACGGCAAAATGTTTTCACGATCAAGCCAGAAAGGCCTTAAAGAACACACTCATCAAGTTTTGTGGTCCTCGTTTCAGAAATGTGGTAATAGGAGCGAGTTAAAAAAGGGTGCAGTTTCGAATGGAGCAGTTGAGAGCTACTCTTGTCGGTTATCAACATAGATTTAAGGCAGACACACAGCAAGGACAGGAATTATGAAAGGTGAAATGTATTTAGTTTAGCTCTGTATGACTTTCAGCCCTTTAATGTTGGGGGAAAAAAAGACAAATCATCTTAAATATCGGAAATAGTGACTTTTACCTGTTTGCAGAAGATTTTTTGTTGGCCACAGCTAGTTGTTCTGTCAGCACGATATCTTAACAACAATTGAAAAGATGTTGACAAAAACTAACAGACACACAAGTCTTTGGACAAGAGTTAATTTGAATTTAGTAATGAAGTACAGTATCTTTTTTTTGTATGTAAAATGTTTGGAAAATACTGGATGGATTGCCATTCCACAGACATTCATGTTCCTCTCAAAATGAATTAATGACTAACTTTAGTCATCCTTAGCTTTCCATCTTCAGGTCAAAACCTTTATTTCTCTAAAAATAGTAATAAATAGAGTTTTTGTTAACTGCTATTTAGCAACATGTTACCTCAGGGCTGCAGCAAATTATTATTTTCATTAGAGATTAATCTGTCAATTGTTTTCTTGATAAATGGATTCAGTGTTTGTCTTTTGTTTAAGGTGATGTATTCAAATTCAAGTTTTAGATGACCAATAATTCAAAACCCATAGATATTATTTTACTCTCATATATGAAAAATAAAAGCATCAAATCCTCACATGCGAGAGACAAAATATATATAGCTTTTAATTAACTATCAATTAATTGTTTGTCTGCTCATCATCCCCATTATTGCAGAGTCAGTTTGAGCATGTTAGCATGCTGACGTTAGCATTCAGCACAAAGCATTGCTGTCCCTCAGTACAGACTCACATAGCTATTACAGGGTTCGTACGTTTTGAAAAGACCTGGAAAAGTCATGGAATTAGAAAATGTCATTTTCCAGGCCTAGAAAAGACTTGGAAACATAAATTCACCCCAAAAGTTTTGGAAAAGTCATGAATTTATTTATTTATTTATTTTTTGAAATGATAACATTTAGTAGTGTATAATGTTGATTTTAAAATTGATCAATAAATATTTCATAACGAAAAGTCTCACGCATTGATCTGATCAGCCTCTGTTCTCGTCAGGTCACTCGTGACGTGATGTGTCGTGCGTAGCAAGCTGGTAGCAAGGTGCAGATCGGTGACGACATGCAGTTAAGCTCGCGAAGATGCCGGGAAAATGCTGCTTCAACAATATTTGGCTGCACAAAGAGATTTATAAATCATGGCTGGAGAAGACGGAGGACAAAGGCAAAGCCAAATGTGTCGTATGCAGGAAGACCTTTGATATATCTCATATGGGGGAGATGGCATTGACTAGCCATGCGAAGGGAGCAAAGCACCATGCTGCTGTGGCTGCCCGCGAAGCTAGCGCCATCACAAGCTTTTTCCGAACAACCCCCCAGACGGCCACTGTGACACCGCCGGCTGTTTGCAGCAGCAGTACCGTCTTGTATCAGACGGACAAACCAATGCTGCCCTTCCTCTGCGAGGATATGAATAAACTGATCAAAGGTAAGATTAAACATATTTGTTATGTAATTGCTGTACTTTTTATTTGTTACATCCAGTCTATTGTCAGGGTTTCAGCTACATGTAATTGATCATGGCGCACGGCAAAATAAAAGCCTTTTTTTGTTGTTGTTTTTTTAATGTAAGGCAGGGTTTTCACTATCAGTTATCATTACTTGGCACCCCTTTCCACTACACATTTACAGCTCTACACTGATTATGATTAGAAACACACAACACTTTGAAATTGAACCTATGTATTTTGCACTCCATTTCCATTTTAGTCCTGATCAGAGCCTACCAGTAATTAAGCCTAGTGCAGAATTATGAGTTGAAACATCATAAGATGTTAAAACTTACAACTTGTTGCATGATTGTGCATTACCAAAATGTGTGTGTCTAAATACAGTTAATGTTCCTATCCATCACCAACACCAGAAATTGCCCTCATAATGCTCATTACATTGTTAGATGTAAGCTACCTTTCTTAAGGCATCATCTACGCTATTATTAATAATAACTAAAAGCGAGAATGAGATAAATGATAATTACATGCAAACAATACAATTAGCTAGCACACAGCATATGTTCAACACAAATGAAAATATATTGCTGTGTTATGATTTAGGCCCATAATTTGCTACCGAAGAGTCAAGAGTTATGGAGAAGGAGTGGAATATGAGTTTAGCTTCAGCCCACTCCTATTCAGACATGTGAACAAAAGTCTGCAAGGTGCAGCTACTTGCTTACATTGTTTTCTTTAATTGTTTACTACTCTATTTTACATGATCAAAATAAATATTTTATTCATTCATTCAAACTAAACATTCTGTTTATTGGAATTGTTTGCAGGGCTCATGGGGCGATTTGTGGTGGACAAGCACCTGCATGAAGCAACATCCACACTCAAACTTCTGGCGGTGCCTTTCCAGGACAACCGGCTACATAAGGATGCCTCACAAATTGACATTGGATTTACAGCAGACACCACCCTGAAGCAACTCAGATCCTCAAAACAGGTGTCAGAGAGGCAGGCGATCAAGGTGAGATTGGACTGCAAGAGACTTTTGATCGCCCTTGAGAAGCTGCTGAAAAAGGCTCCATTGCAGCATACATTAGTGAGAAGCATGCAGTGCCTTGACCCAAGACGAATGGCTAAATCCAAGGAACAATGTGTAAAACAAATGACAAGAATGTTACACATACTTGTTGAATGTAAACATATAGATGATGCAGTGTGTGATGATACCCTCAGAGAGTTTAGGGACGTTTGTGACATGGCTCGTTGTCACACTGCGTTCAGGGAGTTTGATCCCAACACAGAGTTGACAGCCTTCTCTACGAGACAGTGGGGAGTAAGCCATCTTTTTGCAGAGTGTGGGATCTGATGAAGCTTGTACTCGTCCTATCTCATGGACAGGCCAGCGTAGAATGAGGATTTTCAATCAACAAAGAAATGGTTGTTGAGAATCAGAAAGAACTCTCTTTGGTGGCACAGAGACTGATAGTCGACCATGTCCGATCTGTTGGGGGTGTGACAAAAGTTAACATCACAAAAGAGCTGCTCATGTCAGCAGCAGGTGCTCGACAGTATCATGCCTACTTGGATGAACACAAAAGAGTCACAGAAAAAAAAACTGTTGATCTGAAGCCGAAGGCCCTCAATGATGAACTCCTTGATTTGAAAAAGAAGAGGGCTACAATTGAGGCTGATATTTGTGCCCTTGAAAAGTCAGCTGATGAATATGCTGAGAAAGCAGAGACCACAAGCAAACTGACATTCATCGCCAAATCCAACAGTTTCCGGCGTACTGCAAAAGAAAAGAAAGAGTCTCCGCTGAAGATTGAAAAGCAAATTGATGAGAAGCTGGCAGAAATTAAAAAATGAATGGTGTATGGATCGTTTCTGTGGGAGGGGGCTATAGCTTGCACGTTGATGTAAAGCTTTCACTTTGATGTAAAGTTTGTGCACTATGATGTAAGGTTTTGATATCTGATGTGAAGGTTTGGCACTTTTATGTAAAGTGTGTGCACTTTAATGTAAAGTTTGTGCACTTTGATGCAATGTTTGTGCACTTTGATGCAATGTTTGTGCACTTTGATGTAAAGCATGTGCACTTTGATGCAACATTTGTGCACTTTGATGTAAAGTATGTGCACTTTGATGTAAAGTTTGTGCACTTTGATGTACAGTTTATCTGTTACCTCCTGATGTGATACCAGCGTTTACTGGATAATGTTTTATTATTAAAGTATTATTGGGTACCTTCATTTGCTTATTCATTTTTCAGACCCTGTTACCTCCAAAACATTTCTGCCTCGTGAATTTATTCCAAAACACAATAACATATACCTTACCTTATGTAAACTGGTATATCAATGTTAGTATAAACAAATGTTTATTTTATATAAAACCGTAATGGGCTTGATGTACAGCTCCACTACTTCCTGAACTTCAGCCAGCTCCTCTATTTCCTGTCTTACATTATTAGACAAACTGATTAATCCAGGTGTGTCTGACCATTGTTGTGAGGTCAGACACACCTGGATTAATCAGTTTGTCTAATAATGTAAGACAGGAAATAAAGAAAGGAGCTAGCTTGAGCTCAGGAAGTAA
The DNA here is from genome assembly GCF_900880675.1 of Sparus aurata. Classification (NCBI taxonomy): domain Eukaryota; kingdom Metazoa; phylum Chordata; class Actinopteri; order Spariformes; family Sparidae; genus Sparus; species Sparus aurata. The sequence goes on along the minus strand of NC_044190.1, from coordinate 361,838 downwards.
TGGAGCTGTGCATGAAGCCCAGTGTCATTAGATACATTTTTTTGACATTTCCACGGTGGTATTTATTTATTTTAATTTTTTGACATAGTTTTCATACATTTCATGCATACATTGATGTTTTAGAGGTCTTGTATTGTCATGGAAATTATTGCCAAGTCATGGGAAAGTCATGGAAAAGTCATGGAAATTTGTTGGTTAAAATGTGTATGAACCCTGCTATTAGCCTTTCCGTAGACTGTTGGGTCTCAGTCAGACTCAGTAAGGGGAGTGTGTTCAGGCTGCAGGGTGTGGACTGTAATGAGTGCCAGGAAAAAAGCAAAAAATAGAAGCAGAATCAATTTGGTACTCAACCTGATATCTGGCATCAGTTTAAAACACAGCATAATAATAAACCTTACTTCCTGGTTATTTATTGACATCTTTGGATGTGGACAATCACTGTATGTGCAGTGTGCTGAATTACAAATTCTACTATGGTGGAGGCATGACCTGCAGATCAGAAGCAGAGTTGGATGAATTGATCACAGGTTCGCCTGATTGGGTTTGATTGAGGCCATGCTCTTGTTTCATAAGAAATGTATGTAATTGTCAGCTCTAAGGTTATATCTTAAGTTTGTTACATTTAAATATAAATGTAATGGAGAAGACTGTCAAACTGGCATGAAGCTGATTGTGAATAATGCAAACATCATTATCTGTCATTGGTATAAGTAACAGGATTTTCCTGCATCTATTTAAAGGTTTGCTAAAATTGAGATCAGCGCATCCAAGCCCATCATTCCATTTAGAGAAACAGTTGTACGCCCTCCAAAAGTGGACATGGTGAATGAAGACCTGGGCAAGCAGCAGAAAGTAGCCATCATTCACCAGGTGAGTCAACCCCACAGTAACTTAACTGAAGTCCATGTCAATATATAAATAGTTCCTGAAAGCTACTATGTTTTCTACAGCAAGCATTTTGTATCTTTTAGGTCTTTGCTTGGAGATGGTAGACAGGGGATGATGTCTTTACAGTTCTTGTTTTGAAGTGACATGTATGTTGTATGTCTTAAAAGGTGAAAGAAGAGGCCTCTCAGGGCCGTACATCTGACTCTCTACATGTGGACCCAAGTGGTCTGGTCACCCTCATCATTCCCAACAGATTGGCCACCATGAGTGTCCGGGCGATCCCGCTACCAAAGGGTAAGACCTGGTTAAACATCCAAAAAGCTGGTTTGATGTGTCATCCATATCTAAATGTAAAAGTTTGCATAGCTGTTTTGACTTACCATACCACTAGGTCCTGCCGTCATAGTGAGGGGCAATACACAATAAATCACATGAATTAGAATAATGAGGCACACAATCAGACAGTCACAGGCAGTCAATGACCTCCGATGACTCCCGACCAGGTATTACTACTGGTGTCATCTGGGATACTATCCCACAGAGTCTTCTTGCAGCTCACATGATTCCAGGTGACTCTGGCAGTCATCCAGGGGCCATGGAACCGTAGTTACATCTGTATTTTCACCATTTGGAGAAACCCTATGTACTGAGAAGCCATTCTTTCTCAGCTCAAAAGACATCTGCTGTCCTCAGCAAGTGGAATGGTAAGACCTTCAGCCTTTAGGCTTTAGTCCAGGAACAGCAGGAAACAGGTTTGGGGCATGGTTGGGCCCCTCCTCACCATAGTCATTGAGGAAAGCAGGTGACACTGCTGATGACACAATGACTTCCTGCCCAGGGTATGAAGCTGTGATTCATGTCCTCTAAGAGGCCCTCCCTCCAATACTTGAGGCCAAGACAAGAGTCATGTCCCTCTTCAGGTTGAAGAAGAGTCTGCTTGTCCAAGGCGAAGGCTGAAAGGCATATCCACCACTCCAAGGGACAGCGTGTTTCAGCCTTTGGAAGGCGAGCATTCCAGAACTCATACGGCTGTGATCACTAGACCATGCACATCAAGTTGTCAGTAAACTTAACGTCAAGTGATTTAAATCAGTACTACTACAGCAGTTGACTTGCGTCAGGGTGATAAAGGGGAGCTGATTGCCTGGATGACGGCAGGAGTTATACCAGGTCAGGGGTCATCTGTGGTCACACTTGACTTTGTCGATATAGATATTCGACCTGTGTGTGCTCAAGACAGAAGATATGCTGTGGTCAGCACTGGCTCTGACATTTAGGAAGGGCGATGTAAAACATGTTTGCTGTGTGACCACAGGTTCAGGACCACTGAAATAAAACTGTCCACAGAATACTACATATGATTTGTAAAACCACATTTCCTTACATGAACAATAAATGAACACTGAAACTACATAGTTGTGGAGCTCTTTACCTCAATGTCACCGTTCCATGAAACCATGTCAATGTTGTTTATCCTGTCAGAAGCGACTGATCTGTTGGAGAGTAGCACAGAGCTGATACGGACTCTGGAGCAGCTAAACATGTCTTTGAGGGAGGGTAAGAGTCTGGACGTCAGCCTTAGGACCCTGGAGGCTATCGCTGGACTCAAGACCCAGCTGGAGTGCCTGTTGCCCGGGAGGAAGTGGAGGAACGCTGTGGAGCATATCTGGTCCTTTGGGCCTCGAAGGTCTGGTTCAAATTCACAATACTTTTCTAAAATCGATTTATAGTAACATCGACATGGTTCAGAGTAAACATTATTTCAACAATAAGAATACAGTGTACATTTACCTTTTTTTGCTTTTATTGCCTCTACCATAGAACAAAGACAAAGCCTTTTGAGGAGCAGGACTTTAATCTTAATTTGCTCTGTTTTTATGAATTGATTTCATTCTATTTGAGTTGGAAGACTCCCTATTATGTATTCTTATATTTTTTATTTGCGGCTGAAGTTTTTGCTGTTAATGCAAATTCAACACTTCTACCTTGTTTACTCTTTATTTGATAAATTCACATTAAAGAGTAGGTTCACATTTGTTCATGTCGAAATCAAAACAAGAGTCAGGTGCCCATTTGTACTTTAAAACCTATTTGCTTAAATCATAGCTCCTCTTTATATTGGCCATTAAGAGATCCCTTCCTAATGCTCTACCAGTGTAAGTGATGGCAGACAAAATCCTTGTGCTGCACAATAAAACCTTTTAACAATCAAATGTCACAAATATGAGGCTTAAGTAGTCTGAGCCTTGCCCATTAACTTCGTTCAAATTTTCTTTTCAAGATACCATCCTTCTATGGCTGCTCAGCATTGAAACAATCTCCAGGAAACAGAGGGAGGGAAATTCAGATCAAAAAGAAAAATATTGTAATATTCATACAGACATGACATTCCCATGTAAAAAAAAAAGTTTCACCACTGTCCATCTCTTTAATTTTATTTACAGTTGTTTTCCAACAACTTAACCATTTTTCAACAGGTATTAAGCTACATTAAGTGAATCCCTAAATGTTCTACTGAGTTTGCCATTTGGGCAATTGTAAGATTGTAACAGTCACTTTACAACACTTTCTTTTGTGTGTCAGACATCAACCAGCCTTTATTTAAATATTAAAGGTAATCAAACAAGTAGCTGAAAAAAACAAAGCGTAATTATTAAATTTCCTGCCTCAATATATAGTTTACAAATGAGAAATTAACTTGAAACTATTGTAAAGGTTAATATGCATGCTGTTGCTCATGGCGATTAACAAATACACACACAGAATTATCACAAACTCTGTAGTTCCCCTCAGCTCTATAGAGCATTGTAGCCCCTTTCAGCTCAGTTCTTCCATTTTATGGCCCATAAACTGTTTTGATTCAGTCTCTCATCAACCTAATTTCCAGCAGCAGGCAACTACAATTACTCAAAAAAAAAGTCACTGTAAATAGATTGCCTAGCACCAAACAGAAAATATAGACTAGCCAGTAAACTTAATGGAGCATTTAGCAGCAAATGAAACCAACATTACTCCAAATTAATGCTAACATCACTCTGTGTCTGCTTGATCTTGAAAAAATGAATTATTTGCAAAAACCTTTGCTATAAGAACTTACATGAAGATAGTATGTCTGTGCGTGTTTACAGGTTGTTGTCTCCAAGTGGCCAAATAATCTGTTAAGTTATGCCAATTTTAAGTATATGCAGAAGTATATTATTTCTTCTCATCTCAAAAGACATAACCATTCACACCAATTTTTACTTGAAATAGCTTGTCATGTTAAGAAAGTCCTTTATCCTTTGTATGAACACAAATGATTTGTAGTACCTTCTTAACTGGTTGTCACCATGTCGCTGCCCTTGCTTTCAGATATGGTCCCAACATTTTGCTGAACAGTATTGAGGGCTACCAACGGCCCTCGCTGTGGCAGTGTTTGGCTATAGGACACAAAGCTGGTGAGTCTGGAGCTCAGACCACTGCTATACGGGACTTTGATAACAGCATTGTCAGTGGCTTCCAGCTAGCAACTCTGTCAGGGCCCATGTGTGAGGAGCCCCTGATGGGAGTTTGCTTTTCTGTGGAGAGGTGGGACATTCAGTCCTCAGGCTTGTCACAACATCAGGACTCCTTGGAGGAAGACTCCATATCCAAAGAGGCTTCAGTAGACAGCAACATGGAAAGAAGCACAAAGACATCTCCTCAGATGGAAGGTATGGCAGCAGGTCTGAGCCAGGCCAGACGCAGGCCAGAGGTTGCATCTACAGACTGCTATGGGCCAGTCTCAGGCCAGCTGATCGCTGCCATGAAGGAGGCCTGCCGTCACGCTTTCCTGGCTCAGCCCCAGAGACTCATGGCTGCCATGTATACCTGCGAAATCATGGCCACCGCTGAGGTCCTGGGTAAGTGAGCATTGCTTTGCAGCTAAGCAGACAGATAAACTCTTCGACAACTGACAGGTGTAGTCTGTTTTTTCAGTTTCCTTCAAAATATTAAAATAGAAGTAAATAAAACAAAAGATTGTATAACAAGGCTTCACTTGTAGTAAAATAAACGTTTTATTGAGTTAAGGAGCCTCACAGTCTGATGAAAGAATCTGCTCCATAGTCTGGTGGGTTGGCAGCAGATACTTCTGTATCTCTTTCTAGGAAGGTGAACTGGCTGCTGCTGGGGTGATGTAGTCTTTTATTATACTTTGGGGAGCTGGTATTGAATGCTGAACAGTATCAACAGTATGTTGATAAAGGCATTATTTTCAAATTGTATGAAGACTGAGTGGAGGGCAGTGGGGATGACATTCTTTGCGGCTCTCTTGGTTTTGAATGTGAAGCTTGCATTTATGGCAGCAGGGACTCTAGTTAGGAGAATCCCTGAAATCTCAAAATGCCAAAAATATAATGAAAATATTTGGAGAATGTGTAATATTCAAGAAATCTCTGGGCCAGTACAGAAGCTTGCTTACCCTGTTAGTCAATAAACTCAGGTCCTGCATGTACAAGCATCTTATCAGTCACTGCTGAGTCCTCTAAAGCAGTGGTTCCCAACCTTTTCTTGTGGGACCCACAATTTTACCATTGTAAACTTTGGCAATCGCCCCTTCACATACATACACACACATACAATTTTAAAAAAGTAAAGCAACATCATAACTTCTTTTATATGAAATACAGTATCTTTATTATATTTCAATGTATTCACTGCTAAAATAAAAACTGTAGCAGCATGAGGAACAATGAAGAAAACCTGTGTAAAATTACAATATGTAAACTTCAGAACTTTTTTCTCTGTATCATGATCTCCTTTTCATTTCACTGTCATACACACACATTAAGAGTCCAGGCAGCCTGTCTTTTAATGAAAGCTCTAAGACTTTATTTCCTTAGCCAGTGATGGGATGTCTGGTAGGCTTGTATCCATGTTTACAAACTCTGCACTGCAGAGATGCAACCGTTGCCTGCTTTTAGTCGCTTCCAGCTTTGGCAAAACTGTCCTTTTTCTGAGGAAAAACTCCTCCAGATGTGATCTAAGATGATGATGGATGGGAATTCAGTAATGACCCGTGTTTTTACTTGTTTTCTTTTTGCCTGTCCAGCCAAGAAACCGAGACACGGTTTGTATCTTAGGAAACCTTACCTAAATTATGCTAATGAAATAAATAATTAATAAATTACTACAGTCGTATGTTCCATGTTGGTCATTTCAGCAGCAGAACAGGCCAGACTGCAGATCTCGGTATGGACTAATGCTCCACAATACTCACTAAATTGTTGTTCTCTGAGAGTCATTATGATGAAAATGAGGCTTGAAATGCCATTTAACGTGTTGGTAAACAATAATTACAGGCTTGTTAGTAGCCCCATCAGCTCACTACACAAAGTATTGCTTTGTCAGCCGAGTCAGAGCAGGCTGATTAAGTGAAGCGTTAACTAAAAATAAATCTCCTGATTTTCGTTTTTATTTGGCTGTTTGAGGCACACCAATACCTGTTGTATGTTGAAGTGACTGAGAAACAACTCATTTTTCTTTGTGACGTAGGAGGCTCATGGGAGCAAGTTTCAATGTTATGCAAATTATCAGGAGCCACTGCTCATGTTTGCCTATAATCAGAATCGGTTTAACTCTAAGTCACACACATCTATGGAGGACCAAACCTGACATAAGTATAAATAAATAAATAAATGCATAAATGCATAAATGCATGAATAAATAAATAAATACATAAATAAATGCTGAAATAAATAAATAAATGTATAAATAAATAAATGCTGAAATAAATACATGCATAAATAAATGAATAATTAAATACATATATTTATATTTATTTCTGTATTTCTGTGTCCAATGAGGAGGTAGGAGGTCCTAACCTCAGTCAAGAGCATGATTGGTTACAGGAGTGTGCTCGATGAGGGTCTACTACTTCTGCCTTACTAGCAGCGCTGATTCCTGTACACTGTACAGGAATGTTGCTGGCTATCAGCAAGCCCGCTCAGCTTACTGTTAGCTGCAGTTGTTGACATTTGTTCATGTAGCTCTGGTTTAGTTATGAATTTGACTGGCGTTCATTTTAACCTGCGAGGATCCCTGGTGTGCTGGTGGTGTGGTTTGAGAATCCCGTCTGGAGAGAGAGGGGTCCTCAGCCATGTCCGCTAACCAGGAAAAACATTCTGCTCATCGCTCCAAGTCATGTATATGTGTATTCTAGACGAGCGCTACAGAGCACAAATCGTCCAAAAGTGCATGTTGTCGGTCTCATATCTTTGTCGTGAATGTCTGTACTCTCAAATAACTCATGGGTGGAACAGGCTGAGGCATTTGTTCACGCCGAGCGGCTCGGGAGCGGAGTGGAGACCCCTTTTAGCTCTTATGTTAGCTGTTAGCTGCTCGCTGTAGCGCAGCGTCCAGGCTACCTTGTGACAGCGGTTACCATCGGGTATTTTTCATTCCGCACTGTTCAAATGGTCGCTTAAAGCCATCGTTCCGAGCCGCATACATCGTTATTAAGCTGAAGCTAAGTCAGTGTGAAAACTGTACACTATCATACAGCCTGCTGGTCAAACAGTCTGCAGAGTACGTTGACATCCAGCCCAAGCTCAGTGTGAGGTCAATCAGCTGTGGCAAATCGTGAGACGTCCAGATCAACCTGTGATACAAACACCAGTAGTGACAATGGTTCATAGGAAAGCCCAGACATGTATCTCACTCTCGGTGGTAACATGTGTCAACAGTTAACCTGGACGCTACGCTCTTAGCGCTACAGCGAGCAGCTAACAGCTAACTGCTAACAGCGGTGTCCACGCCGCTCTCGAGCCGCTCAGCGTGAACAAATGCTTAATACTGTTCCACACATGAGTTGTTTAAGAGTACAGAGATTCACAACAAAGACATGAGACCGACAACATGCACTTTTGGACGATTTGTGCTCTGTAGCGCTCGTCTAGCAGTGGTTTGCAAGTCACAGCCCCGGCTTCTCCATGTGGATAGAAGTGTTCAAGCCACGTCAAAACGAATACACGTATACATGACTTGGAGCGATGAGCAGAATGTTTTTCCTGGTTAGCGGACATGGCTCTCCAGACAGGATTCTCAAACCACACCACCAGCACATCTGGGACCCTCGCAAGTTAAAATGAACGCCAGCTAACCTGTCACACTGGTCGAGGCCATTAAGCTAACTGGAGCTGTTTTACAACGTTACAGAGAGCGAGGCTTGAGATCAGGAATCGTTTGCTTTTGTCTGGATTTGACCAATCATGCTCTTGACTGAGGTTAGGACCTCCTACCTCCTCATTTACATATGGACACAGAAATACAGAAATAAATATATGTAGGTAGACAGAAATACATAAATAAATAAATGTAGGTGAACAGAAATACAGAAATAAATAAATGTAGGTGAACAGAAATGTATGAATAAATAAAAATCATTTATTCTTTTATTTATACTTTTTTAAATTTATTTATACATTTATTTCAGCGTTTATTTATTTATTCATTTATTTATTTATGCATGTATTTATTTATGCATTTATTTATTTATACATTTATTCATTTATTTATGTATGTATTTATTTATTTATTCATTTATTTATTTATACTTATGTCAGGTTTGGTCCTCCATACACATCAGAGGCAAATGAGTGCATTTATTTATAATATCTGATACTTTAGCTATTGTTATGCAATTGCGGATGTTTAATTAGACAAACTCTGCCAGGCCTTCTAATCACATAGGAGTAGTTTCATTCAGAAAGTCGTATTGTTATGTGTTGTTTGGCCAAACAGAGTGTTTACAGTCTTGTGTTACACGATTGCCCTGGATAATTTTTCTCACATTCAGAGACCTATTTCTGTTATCACCATCACACTCTGGTGTCTAGTGTGTACATTAAAGTCTTAAAGCAGTGTGTAGGATTTAAGGGGATCTATGTTTTCATTAAAGCAAAACTCTCGCCAAAATGCAACCTAGGCTTTTTTTTTTGAATGTATATGAGTCAAACCTTTGTGTAAAAGCATAATTACGACGAAAGAGGCACTTTTAAGATTTGCTGTAGTTTTGTTTTCAGGCAAGCTCATTTTCAATGGAGTGCTGGGGCACTCTTATGCTAGCATCAAAATAGCTATTTTTAAAACACTAAGGAGGCTCGACACAACATGAAACTTTGCTTGTAGTATCACCAGGGTCTCTACACATGAACACTAGCATTGAGAACATTGTTTGTGCACACGAAGTTTGCTAAAAAAGAACGTTTTTCTAACAACTCACCTTAGCATTAGCTTGTTCCGCTCCCAGACGTCATATGGCAGCCAGCGTATCGATCTCCAAATGCAACGTAACTTGGACGAGAGTTAAGGTGGACTGCTACTGTCTTCCAGCAACAACTATCAACGCAATATCTCACATGACTTTTCCGGCTTTTGATTTTAGTATTGTTTCTTATATGAGGCTCCTTTTTCAACTTCAAGGCCAGTATTGTTTTCGCTAACAGCAAAACAATGAATTATCCGTAAATTTATATGGAACTAAGCTTTAGGAGCGGTCCACCTTAACTGTCCTCCATGTTATGTCACATTCGGAGATCGAAACTTGTCGGCTGCCAGGACAGCAGCGAGCGGAGGACACATCTGCTAACGTGAGTTGTCCAAAAACTTTCTTTTTAGCAAACTCTGTGTACACAAACAATGTTTTCAATGCTCGTGTTCATGTGGAGAGACCCTGGTGACACTACAACACAGTTTCATGTTGTGTCGAGCCTTCTTAGTGTTTTAAAAATAGCGATTTTGATGCAAGCGTAAGAGTGCCCCAGCACTCCACTGAAAATGAGCTTGCCCGAAAACGAAACTGTGGTAAATCTTAAAAATGCCTCTTTCATCATTTGTGCTTTTACACGAAGGTTTGACTCATATACATTCTCAAAAAAAGCCTAGGTTGCATTTTGCCAAGAGTTTTGCTTTAATGTATAATTGTTGTGTTTTCGTTTCTGAATGAGACTTTTATATCATCAGAGGTAGGGGGTGCTCATTTACTGAGTCTGCCATGTTAAACCACCATGTTTCTACAGTAGCCTAGAACAAACAAACTACACACTGGCAGAGGGACTTTCATGTTTTTTTGCAACCACCATAGAGGAGGGTGAAACAAAAGGTATTTTTATCAACCTCACCAGTAGAGCCACTAAATCGTGCACCCATCGTCTACCTTTTAGTGAATGTCCATGTGTTAATTCTATGTCCTTCTCCATCCTCAAACCTTTTGTTAAGTATTACTAAAGGGCAATTCCATAACTGAAGAACGAAGATACCCGTAGTATGTTTGGAAATGTGTCTACTGTCCACTCTGCTTTCCATGCCCATTTACAAGTTATTTCCTTTTATTATGATTTAAGACAGCATGCTGTCAGTGTATAAGTCTTTATTTAATCAGTATCAATTGGGTTATAGTTTGAAACTTAGTCTGCAGTTTGATAAAATGCCCTCACCTTGAAAATGATTACTATTAAACATCTTCCAGGGAATCTGTTGTGTGTTCTGCTGTGTGTAAAATCTTTTAAATCCCAGCATAGTCTGGCCCCTATTAATTTTATGGAGCTACTGACTCACAGTATTCCAGATCGATACCTAAGATCCTCCAACCTACCCTTGTTAGTTTCTCCTAGGTCAAGGCTGGTGATGAAGGGCTACTGGGCTTTTTCCTTCAGAGCCCCTAAACTCTGGGAATCCCTGAGATCAGATTAGACACTCAAACACATTACCTGTTTTTAAATCATAACTTAAAACATAGTTTTAGAGGATCAGCCTTTTTTGATGGCTAATGTCTATGCCTCTGTGCTTTAGTTTAATTTTGTATTGTTCTTAATTTGTTTTATTTAGTTTCATTCATGTATTCGATGAAACATGTTAATCTGTTTCTTCTGTGAATTATTTTGTAATCTTTAGATAAGTGCTATAAAGATACAATTATTATTATTTTACTGGGTGTGTTCTGACCCTGTGTTTCTCTCTGTATCAGGCCGAGTATATGGTGTAATTGGGAAGCGAGAGGGTCGCGTCCTCCATGAAGAGATGAAGGAAGGGACAGAGATGTTCATTATCAAGGCCATTCTGCCTGTGGCTGAGAGCTTCGGATTTGCCGACGAGATCCGCAAGAGGACCAGTGGATTGGCCAGTCCACAGCTGGTCTTCAGCCACTGGGAGGTAATTATCTTTTATATATATATATATATATATATATATATATATATATATATATATATATATATATATATATATATATATATATATATATATATATATATATATATATACATATATAAATAAATGTATGTGTGTATGTATGTATGTATGTGTATACATATATATATATATATATATATATATATATATATATATATATATATATATATATATATATATATATATATATATATACATATATATATATATATATATATATATATACATACATATATATGTATATATATATATATACACATACACACATATATATATATATGTGTGTGTAAATATATATATATGTATGTATGTATATATATATAATCATGGAAATAAACAAATGTAGGAAATGTAGCGGGGCAAAAAAGTATTTAGTCAGCCACCAATTGTGCAAGTTCTCCTACTTAAAAAGATGAGAGAGGCCTGTAATTTTCATCATAGGTATACCTAAACTATGAGAGACAAAATGAGAAAAAAAAAAAAAAAAAAAAAAAAACATCCAGAAAATCACATTGTCTGATTTTTAAACACTTTGTTTGCAAATTATGGTGGAAAATAAGTATTTGGTCAATAACAAAAGTTCATCTCAATACTTTGTTATATACCCTTTGTCGGCAATGACAGAGGTCAAACGTTTTCTGTAAGTCTTCACAAGGTTTTCCCACACTACTGTTGCTGGTATTTTGGCCCATTCCTCCATGCAGATCTCCTCTAGAGCAGTGATGTTTTGGGGCTGTCGCTGGGCAACACAGACTTCCAACTCCCTCCAAAGATTTTCTATGGGGTTGAGATCTGGAGACTGGCTAGGCCACTCTAGGACCTTGAAATGCCTCTTACGAAGCCACTCCTTTGTTGCCCGGGCGGTGCGTTTGGGATCATTGTCATGCTGAAAGACCCAGCCACGTTTCATCTTCAGTGCCCTTGCTGATGGAAGGAGGTTTTCACTCAAAATCTCACGATACATGGCCCCATTCATTCTTTCCTTTACACGGATCAGGCGTCCTGGTCCCTTTGCAGAAAAACAGCCCCAAAGCATGATGTTTCCACCCCCATGCTTCACAGTAGGTATGGTGTTCTTTGGATGCAACTCAGCATTCTTTCTCCTCCAAACACGACAAGTTGAGTTTTTACCAAAAAGTTCTATTTTGGTTTCATCTGACCATATGACATTCTCCCAATCCTCTTCTGGATCATCCAAATGCTCTCTAGCAAACTTCAGACGGGCCTGGACATGTACTGGCTTAAGCAGGGGGACACGTCTGGCACTGCAGGATTTGAGTCCCTGGCGGCGTAGTGTGTTACTGATGGTAGCCTTTGTTACTTTGGTCCCAGCTCTCTGCAGGTCATTCACTAGGTCCCCCCGTGTGGTTCTGGGATTTTTGCTCACCGTTCTTGTGATCATTTTGAGATCTTGTGTGGAGCCCCAGATCGAGGGAGATTATCATTGGTCCCACAGTTGATTTCTTCACACCAAGCTGCTTACCTATTGCAGATTCAGTCTTCCCAGCCTGGTGCAGGTCTACAATTTTGTTTCTGGTGTCCTTCGACAGCTCTTTGGTCTTGGCCATAGTGGAGTTTGGAGTGTGACTGTTTGAGGTTGTGGACAGGTGTCTTTTATACTGATAACGAGTTCAAACAGGTGCCATTAATACAGATAACGAGTGGAGGACAGAGGAGCATCTTAAATAAGTTACAGGTCTGTGAGAGCCAGAAATCTTGCTTGTTTGTAGTTAACCAAATACTTATTTTACCGAGGAATTTACCAATTAATTCATTAAAAATCCTACAGTGGGATTTCCTGGATTCTTTCCCCCATTCTGTCTCTCATAGTTGAAGTGTACCTATGATGAAAATTACAGGCCTCTCTCATCTTTTTAAGTGGGAGAACTTGCACAATTGGTGGCTGACTAAATACTTTTTTGCCCCACTGTATCTATATATATATATATATACAGTGCTCAGCGTAAATGAGTACACCCCCTTCGAAAAGTACCATTTTACACAATATCTCAATGAACACAAAAACAATTTCCAAAATGTTGACAAGACTAAGTTTTATATAACATCTGTTTAACTTATAACATGAAAGTAAGGTTAATAATATAACTAAGGGAACAAAATGTTCAGTTTTACTCAAATTAGGGTGATGCAAAAATGAGTACACCCCACTGAAAGCAAGGCGCAAGGCTAAATTTTAGACTACAAATGTCTAATTTAACAATAATCAACCACAGGTGAGTCTAATTATTCATTACACAGGTGTCCAGCAGACAGTTGACTAGAAAAGGTTGTAGAAAACCCCCTTCCCATTTCATGTTGTTAGCAATGGCACCACATGGAAGAGAAATGTCTCAAGACCTGAGAAAGAAAATAATTTCTTCATACCGCAAAGGTGAAGGCTACAAGAAGATCAGCAAAGCTTTACTTATCAGTCAGAACACTGTAGCAAAAGTGGTACAAAAATTTAAAAAGATGGAACTGCAACCATCTCACAGAGATGTCCAGGTCGTCCATGAAAGTTAACACCTCGACAGGAGCGTCTTCTGATGAGAAGGGTCGACGAAAATCGGCATGCAAGTTCACTGCAGTTATCCGAGGAAGTAGAAAGCCAAACTTGGATGACTATTTCCCATGACACAATATGGCGTACACTGCAGAGGAATGGGATGCATGGGTGCCGTCCCCGATGGAAGCCTCTCCTAAAGCCCAGGCACAAAAAAGCCCGCCTAGAGTTTGCCAGGGCCCATGCTGACAAACATGAAGACTACTGGGACTGAGTGATGAGACCAAGATAAATGTTTTTGGAACTGATGGCTTCAAAACTGTATGGTGTCACAACGGTGAGGAATACAAAGAAAAATGCATGGTGCCTACAGTGAAACATGGCTATGGCAGTGTCCTTCTGTGGGGTTGCATCAGTGCTGCTGGTGTCGTGGAGCTGCGTTTCATTGATGGCATCATGAATTCACAGATGTATTGCTCTATACTGAAAGAAAAGATGCTACCATCACTGCCCTTGGTCGTCGTGCACTTTTCCAACATGACAATGATCCTAAACACACATCTAAGGCCACTGTTGGATTTCTGAAGAAGAACAGGGTGAAAGTGATTCAGTGGCCAAGTATGTCTCCTGATCTGAACCCAATTGAACACCTATGGGGAATTCTGAAGAGACAAGTTGAGCATCACTCTCTGTCCAGCATCCAGTCTCTAAAAGAGATAATTCTTGAAGAATGGAAAAAAATTGATGTAGCAAAATGTTTCCAACTTGTTCATTCCATGCCTAGAAGACTTGGTGCTGTCATTAAAACTCATTGAGGCCATACAAAGTACTAGATTTAGTCGTTTTTGTTGTGGGGTGTACTCATTTTTGCATCGCCCTTATTTGAGTAAAACTGAAAAATGTGTAATCTAAGTTATGTTATTGACCTTACTTTCATGTTATAAGTTTAACAGATGTTATATTAAACTTATATATATATATATATTCAACATTTTGGAAATTGTTTTTGTGTTCATTGAGATATTGTTTAAAATTGTACTTTCCAAAGGGGGTGTACTCATTTACGCTGAGCACTGTATATATATATATCACTCTCAAGGAAATACATTTAGAGGCTGACAGGATTTCTCTTGGTTTTTAAGCCTTAATCAAATGTAAACACAAACATGGAAATTACCTTATTAACTTAAACACCAAGCAATAATGCAAAAAGCATCTCCGCTTGTTTTGTGTTATTTGTATTAACAAATATTTAAATGCACACAGGGCAAAACCCTTGTATGAAAATGTATAAAAATGAGTAAATAATTATAAGACCCTTGTAATTTTAGTAGTTTGTTCAACCTAAGTTTATTCAACCTGAGTTTGTTACCTCCGTATGGGCAATGGTAACAGCTCCTACCATGAGAATATACCTCCGGGGTTTCTTGGTCTGAAGCAGCACTACCGCGATGAGCAGCAGGATTCACAGCCTCACCAAACAGCAGGGAAGGTCCGTCCTCAGCAACTAGCACACCCCACGTCAGCAGAAGCCATCCACGCAGAGGAGAAACGGAGGCAACGCCTCTTCAGCGATGGCAACAGCTAAGCTAATTCAGCTAGCTCACGTTGTAGCAAAAAAAAACACATGCTCTGTCAGGAGCAAACAGTCCCAAACTCTTGCTTGATTGTGTGGTACATGGCGAACATTTCACAGTCCAGGAAAATAACACAATGAATACAGCACTCTGTAACTACTCTCACACAGGTCTATCTCTCGACTCTTTTTCTACGCCATTGTTCTCTCGCTCTTCTGCCCTTCTTCCCTTATAGACAGGTGAAACAGAAATGTTCCTTTCAAGGTCATTCTTTCTCAAGGACACATGAGGGCAGGAAAAACAAAAGACACAAGACAAGATACAAGGACATGGAAAACAAATACAAGAAACCACAAGACAAAACCAGACACAAGAACACAACGAACAAGAATCTACAGTCATGACAGTACCCCCCCCCCCCCCAAGGGACAGATCCAAGATGTCCCTCAAAACACAAGTCCAAGTGAGGCTGGGAGGATGGAGGGGGTCTGGAGGGGGTCTGGAGGGGGTCTGGAGGAGGGCCAGAGTCAAAGTGAAGTCGGGAGGGTGGAGGGGGTTCAGGAGGAGGGCCAAGGTCCAAACAAACAGGAGGGTGGAGGCAAGGACTGGAACCCACTGGAGGCTGGGAACGTGGGCTGGGGCCCCTAGAGGCTGGGGATGTGGACTGGGACCCACTAGAGGCCGGGGACGTGGACTGGGACCCACTAGAGGCCGGGGATGTGGACATGGACTGGGACCCACTAGAGGCCGGGGACGTGGACGAAGACGTAGGCGTTCTGTAGGCCGGCGACGAAGACGTCCTGGAGGCCGGCGATGAAGACAAAGATGAAGGTGTTCTGGAGGCCGGCGATGGATACGAAGGCGAAGGCGTTCTGGAGGCCGGCAACGAAGGCATAGGCGCTCTGGAGGCCGGCGACGAAGGCGCGGGCTGGGACCCACTGGAGGCCGGCAGCGAAGGCGCGGACTGGGGACCACTGGAGGCCGGCGGTGAAGGCGTGGGCTGGGACCCACTGGAGGCCGGCGGCGAAGGAGCGGGCTGGGACTCACTGGAAGCCGGTGGCGAAGGCGCGGGCTGGGACCCACTGGAGGCTGGCGGCGAAGGCGCGGGCTGGGACCCACTGGAGGCCGGCGGCGAAGGCGCGGGCTGGGACCCACTGGAGGCCGGCGGCGAAGGCGAAGACGAAGACGCTCTTGAGGCCGGACCGCTGGCTGGGAATACCTCCTGGGTCTTGGCCGGACCACCGACAGAGGTTTGCCGGGAGCTGGTGGCCTGGGAGCTGGTGGCCTGGGAGCTGATGAACGGTCTCTGGCAGCAGACGACCTCAGCTGGGCCTCCGACCGAGGAGCAGGCGCTGGACTTGGCATTGGACTCGGCTTGGCCTCCGACCGAGGAGCAGGCGCTGGACTTGGCGTGGGACTCGGCCGGGCCTCCGACCGAGGAGCAGGGTCAGGCCTCGGCCGGGCCTCCGACCGAGGTGCTGAGACTGGACTTGGCGTGGGCCTCGGCCGGGCCTCCGACCGAGGTGCTGAGACTGGACTTGGCGTGGGCCTCGGCCGGGCCTCCGACCGAGGTGCGGGAACTGGACTCGGCCGGGCCTCCGACCGAGGAGCGGGAACTGGCGCCATCAGGTCCGCCGACTGAAGGCCACTGGCAGGAACAGGCGCCATCAGGTCCGCCGACTGAAGGCCACTGGCAGGAACAGGCGCCATCAGGTCCGCCGGCTGAAGGCCACTGGCAGGAACAGGCGGCATCAGGTCCGCCGACTGAAGGCCACTGGCAGGTGTCGACCGGGCCGCCGACTGAAGGCCACTGGCAGGTGTCGACCGGGCCGCCGACTGAAGGCCACTGGCAGGTGTGGGTGTCAGCCACACCTTTAGCGGTGCAAACCCGGCAAGCGGTGGCTGTGCAGTTGACAATGGAGTTGAGGCTCCATTGCTAGACTTCAAGGAGCCAGGACGCTGCCGAGAATGTCGCTTTCTTGGTGGAGGCATTTTGTAGGCCAGGCGGGTTCCACAAAAAGGAGACATTTCAGCTGAGGCTGGAGCTGAGGCATGAACTGGTATGTTGGCTGTGGCTGAGGCATGAGCTGGTAGCTTGGCTGTGGCGTGGGTTTGGGCTGGTAGCTTGGCTGTGGCTTGAAAAAAAAGGTTGCTAGCAGCGATTTGACGAGCCCTGCTAGCGGGGTTGGTCATAAAGTCCTGGTACCAGCGAATTGCTGCTAAGCCATCAACTGCTGGATCCGTTTTAGGTCTGGTCATTCTGTCAGGCGGGGGGTTAAAGGGAAGACTATGGAAAGGGGAAGGTGGACCCAAATGCAGTTACACGAGAGGCAAGGCTAGGGGAAACAAAAAGCAAGCTTTATTGTAAAGCTGAACACGAAAAAACAGGAGCAGACAAAACGGGGGCAAGAGACAAAGTAGCAACCAAAAACTGGGCAAAATACAAACCAAATAGCAAAGTACAAATCAAAACCAAAGTTCAAATCAAAAATGCAAAATGCAAAACTCAAATCTAAAACACATACCGTGGGGAACGAGGAACAGACAGGAGCAGGCACATGAACGGGAACATGGACGAGACAGAGGCTGACAATTACAACTAGACAATTCCCCGCCGGGAAATCGCGAGAGTGGGCTGTGCGCTTTGCCCCGTGACAAAAAAGCAAACATGGCATCAGCAAAGTTTCCTCACCATCAAGTGGGAAAGGCCTTAAGGAACACACACATCAAGTTTTGTGGTCCTAGCTTCAGAAATGTGGAAATGGCAGCGAGTTAAAAAAGGGTGCAGTTTTGAGATTTCTCCTCCCGATTTACATTGGAGTAAATGGAGCATTTGAGAGCTACTCTTGTCGGTTAGCGGTCGATAATTCAAAAACCGTAAATCCTACCGACAAAGTAGACACATTGGAAGAAAGAAGACAAGTGTGGCTACAACTCTGTAAAGTATCACTGTTTTTGAGCCAAATTTGTGGCCAGGATCGTCACGGAAAGAGAACATTTCTGAGC
This sequence comes from Sparus aurata, assembly GCF_900880675.1. Classification (NCBI taxonomy): domain Eukaryota; kingdom Metazoa; phylum Chordata; class Actinopteri; order Spariformes; family Sparidae; genus Sparus; species Sparus aurata. The sequence continues at coordinate 343,655 of NC_044190.1, read as the reverse complement.
AAATTTTTGAGGTTCTCTCACTCTATCAGTTGGCCCTCTCCACTCTGCTGCACGAACATTCCGCCATACACAATCATTGAAAACCCTGAATTTTTCCAAAATCACTCACCGTCATTCAAGGATCACAGTTCAAAAGCTACACATCATAGGAAAAAAGTTCAAATACAACTTAAATACTCAGGACTTGTGCCTACATTTTAAAGCTGAAATGGTGTTTCTACGTGAACGTATGCCAGAGCAGGAGATGTTTGAAAAACGTTGCAGATTTGCGACTTTTTTAACCTCGCCCCATTCATTCCTTATGGGAAATTTTATCGCAGTTTTTCGCGACTTATGTCTGTCTGTCTGTCTGTCTGTCCGATGTGTGTCTCCTGTCTGTCTGTCTGTCTGTCTGATGTATGTCTCCTGTCTGTCTGTCTGTCACTCTCTCTCTTTGCCCAGCTGATTTCGGTTGCTAGGTGACAGTTGGCAGGGGCCGTAGCAACGGACTGTGAGGGAGTCAGTTGGCCCTCTCCACTCTGCTGCACGAACATTCCCCCATACACAATGATTGAAAACCCTGAATTTCCCCAAAATCACTCACCATCGTTCAAGGATCACAGTTCGAAAACTACACATCATAGGAAAAAAGTTCAAATACAACAACAATACTCAAGACCTGTGCCTACTTTTTAAAGCTGGAATGGTGTTTCTAGCTGAATGTATGCCAGGGCAGGAGATGTTTGAAAAACGTCGCAGATTTGCGAATTTTTTGACCTCATCCCATTCATTCCTTATGGGAAGTGTCTCGCAGCTGTTCGCGTCTTACGACGCGAAACATTAATATTCTAGAAAACTGAATAATAACATACAGACTCTGATCAAGCCGCACATTAAATGAGTGTAAAAATAATCGTTAAATGTAGTTTAAATGTTGAGAAATATACTGTGTGTGTGCGTTTGTGTGCATGTGAGTGCACGATTAAGCATGGCTGTGTGTGTGTACATGTCTCTCTGTCTGTCTGTCTGATGTGTGTCTCCTTGGGAGAAAGAAGACAAGTGTGGCTACAACTCTGGAAAATATCACTGTTTTTGATCCTCATTTGTGGCCAGGATCGTCACGGAAAGAGAACATTTCTGAGCAAATTCTTGAGTCTCTCTCACTCTGTCAGTTGGCCCCCTCCACTCTGTTGCACGAACATTCCGCCATACACAATCATTGAAAACCCTGAATTTTTCCAAAATCACTCACTGTCATTCAAGGATCACAGTTCAAAAACTACACATCATAGGAAAAAAGTTCAAATACAACTTAAATACTCAGGACTTGTGCCTACATTTTAAAGCTGAAATGGTGTTTCTACATGAACGTATGCCAGAGCAGGAGATGTTTGAAAAACGTCGCAGATTTGCGACCTTTTTGACCTCGTCCCATTCATTCCTTATGAGAAGTATCTCGCAGCTGTTCGCGTCTTACGACGCGAAACATTAATATTCTAGAAAACTGAATAATAGCATACAGACTCCGATCAAGCCGCACATTGAATGAGTGAAAACATGATTGTTTAATGTAGTTTAAATGTTGGGAAATATACTGTGTATGTGCGTTTGCGTGTGAGTATGTGAGTGCACGCTTAAGCATGGCTGTGTGTGTGTGTGTCTACATGTCTCTCTGTCTGTCTGTCCGTCTGTCTGTCTGATGTGTGTCTCCTGTCTGTCTGTCTGTCTGATGTGTGTCTAGTGTCTGTCTGTCTGTCACTCTCTCTCTTGGCCCAGCTGTTTTTGGTTGCTAGGTGACCGTTGGCAAGGGCCGTAGCAACGGCCTGTGAGGGAGCTGATTTGAGAGCAATTTCTGCCTCACATCTAGGACGTCAAACTAGTGCTATTTGGTCAAAATCTTGAATGATATCAACAATTTTTTTTCACGATCGAGCCAGAAAGGCCTTAAAGAACACACTCATTAAGTTTTGTGGTCCTAGCTTCAGAAATGTGGAAATGGCAGCGAGTTAAAAAAGCGTGCAGTTTTGGAAATCCTTCTCCCGATTTACATTGGAGTAAATGGAGCATTTCAGAGCTACTCTTGTCGGTTAGCGGTCGATAATTTAACCGATAAAGTAGACACACTGGGAGAAAGAAGACAAGTGTGGCTACAACTCTGGAAAATATCACTGTTTTTGAGCCTAATTTGTGGCCAGGATCGTCACGGAAAGAGAACATTTCTGAGCAAATTTTTGAGTCTCTCTCACACTGTCAGTTGGCCCCTGCCACTCTGCTGCACGAACATTCCGCCATACACAATCATTGAAAACCCTGAATTTTTCCAAAATCACTCACCGTCATTCAAGGATCACAGTTCAAAAACTACACATCATAGGAAAAAAGTTCAAATACAACTTAAATACTCAGGACTTGTGCCTATATTTTAAAGCTGAAATGGTGTTTCTACGTGAACGTATGCCAGAGCAGGAGATGTTTGAAAAACGTCGCAGATTTGCGACTTTTTTCACCTCGCTCCATTCATTCCTTATGGGAAATTTATCGCAGTTTTTCGTGACTTACGTCGCGAAGAATTAATATTTCGTAAAGCTGAATAATAGCAACCCAAGTCCGATCGAGCCGCACATTGAATGAGCGAAAAAATAATCATTAAATGTAGTTTAAATGTTGGGAAATATACTATGTGTGTGCATTTGCATGTATGTGAGTGCAAGCTTAAGCATGGCTGTGTGTGTGTGTGTGTGTGTACATGTCTCTCTGTCTGTCTGTCTGTCTCATGTGTGTCTCCTGTCTGTCTGTCTGTCCGATGTGTGTCTCCTGTCTGTCTGTCTGTCTGTCTGATGTATGTCTCCTGTCTGTATGTCTGTCACTCTCCCTCTTTGCCCAGCTGATTTCGGTTGCTAGGTGACAGTTGGCAGGGGCCGTAGCAACGGACTGTGAGGGAGTCAGTTGGCCCTCTCCACTCTGCTGCACGAACATTCCCCCATACACAATCATTGAAAACCCTGAATTTCTCCAAAATCACTCACCATCGTTCAAGGATCACAGTTCAAAAACTACACATCATAGGAAAACAGTTCAAATACGACAAAAATACTCAAGACCTGTGCCTACATTTTAAAGCTGGAATGGTGTTTCTAGCTGAATGTATGCCAGAGCAGGAGATGTTTGAAAAACATCGCAGATTTGCGAGTTTTTTGACCTCATCCCATTCATTCCTTATGGGAAGTGTCTCGCAGCTGTTCGGGTCTTACGACGCGAAAGATTAATATTCAAGAAAACTGAATTATAGCATACAGAGTCCGATCAAGCCGCACATTGAATGAGTGAAAAAATGATCGTTTAATGTAGTTTAAATGTTGGGAAATATACTGTGTGTGTGCGTCTGTGTGCATGTGAGTGCACGCTTAAGCAGCGCTGTGTGTGTGTGTCTACATGTCGCTCTGTCTTTCTGTCCGTCTGATAGAATAGAATAGAATAGAATTACTTTAATGATCCCAGACTGGGAAATTATTTTGTTACAGCAGTAGTGGGTCAGCAAATAAAACACTTAAAACACATAAATAGAATCCAATATATACATAGTGTATATATACAGTGCACAGTGTGCTATAAACAATAATAATATATACAACAAAACAAAATATGCAAAATATACTATAACAATAATAATATATACAACAAAACAGTAGAGAGACCAGAGTTCTCTGTCAGGCAGAGGTGAGAGAGTTATTATATAAAGTGATGGATTGTGGCAGGAAAGATTTCCTGTATCTGTTGCTTCGACAGCGAAGCTGAAGCAGTCTTCCGGAGAAGGTGCTCCGCTGTCTGACCAGTGTGAGTTGGAGAGGGTGGAGAGGATTATCCATGATGGATAACAGTTTTTTCAGTGTCCTCCTCTCCACCACAGCCTCCAGAGTGTCCTGTTTGCAGCCAATCACAGAGCCAGCCTTCCTGATCAGTTTGTTGAGTCTGTTGGTGTCGCTGGCTCCAATGCTGCTTCCCCAACAAACCACAGCAAAGAAAAGTACACTGGCCACCACAGACTGATAAAAGATCTCCAACATCTTGCTGCACACGTTGAAGGATCTCAGCTTCCTCAGGAAGTAAAGTCTGCTCATCCCCTTCTTGTAAACAGCTTCAGTGTTAGATCTCCAGTCCAGTCTGTGGTTGATGGTAACACCCAGGTACTTGTAATCCTCCACCGCCTCCACATCCTTTCCCAGAATGCACAGAGGTTGGAAAGCCGTCTTCCTCTTCTTCCTGAAATCTATCACCATCTCTCTGGTCTTGCTGATGTTCAGCCGCAGGTGATTCTGTCCAGTCCACTCCACAAAGTTGTCTACCAGTGCTCTGTACTCCTCCTGTCCCTCATTTATACACCCAACAACAGCCGAGTCGTCAGAATACTTTTGCAGGTGACACGACCCGGTGTTGTACTGAAAGTCAGTGGTGTATAAGGTGAACAGTAAAGGAGACAGTACAGTCCCCTGTGGAGCTCCTGTATCACCAACCACCGCATCAGACAGAACACTGCCCATACGGACAAACTGTGGCCTGCCTGTCAGGTAGTCAGTAATCCAGGAGATCATTGTGTCGTCTACACCCATCACCCGCAGCTTCTCCCCCAGTAGCAGTGGCTGAATGGTGTTAAAAGCACTAGAGAAATCAAAGAATGTGATTCTCACAGTGCCTCCTCCACCATCCAGGTGCGAATGGGCTCGTTGCAGCAGGAAGATGACAGCGTCATCAACTCCCAAGTGGGGCTGGTAAGCAAATTGCAGAGGGTCTAGCAGGGCTCTCACCTGCGGCCTCAGGTTGGCCAAAACCAGTCTCTCCAGCACCTTCATGACGTAAGATGTGAGGGCCACTGGTCGATAGTCATTGAGGTCTGATGGTGTCGACTTCTTTGGAACAGGAACCAGGCAGGAAGTCTTCCAAAGCACCGGTATTCTCTCCTGACCCAGGCTCAGGTTGTAGAGGTGTTGTAGGACAGGAGACAGCTGGCTGGCACATGTCTTCAGGATCCTGGGGCTGATACCGTCAGGACCTGCAGCCTTCTGCTGTTGGAGTCTCTCCAGCTGTCTCCTAACCTGGCCTGCAGTCACAGTCATGCGGGGGAGGCTGCTGGTGTCTTCAGTGGAGGACGAGGAGGTGGAGGAGGAGGTGGAGGAGAAGGAGGTAGAGGAGGAGGAGGGAGGAGGAGGTGGAGGAGGAAGAGGTGGAGGAGGAAGAAGAGGTGGAGGAGGAGGAGAGGTGCTGCACAGGAGAGCTCACCACAGTGGAGTGAGGGGGGAGAGGAGGAAGCATTTTGGGCAGTGAGGGTGTGTGGGGGTCTGGAGGTGTCAGGGAGACGACAGAATGCTGTGAGCTGAACCTATTGAAGAATCTGTTCAGCTCGTTTGCCCTCTCCAGGCTGCCCGATGACTGTCTGCCGCTCACCTTACACCCAGTGATCTGCTTCGTACCAGTCCACACATCCCTCACATTGTTCTGCTGGAGTTTGGCCTCCAGCTTCCTCCTGTAGGCATCTTTACAGGCCCTCAGCATATCCCTGAGTTCATGCTGCACTCTCCTCAGTTCTTCCCTGTCTCCAGACCTGAATGCCCTCTTCTTCTTGTTAAGAAGGGCTTTCAGGTCATTGGTGATCCACGGCTTATTATTAGGGAAGCAGCGTACAGTCCGGGTTGGCATGGTGGTGTGTTCACAGAACCTGATGTATTCTGTGATGCAGTCGGTCATGCTGTCCAGATCCTCTCCATGTGGCTCAACAAGTGCATCCCAGTCTGTCGACTCAAAGCAGTCCTGTAGTGCGTCAGCAGCCTCCTGAGTCCACCTCCTCACGCTCCTAGTGTGGACAGGCTGCCGCTGAACAAGAGGCATATACTTAGGGGTCAGCAGAACCAGGTTGTGGTCAGATCTTCCAAGAGGGGGGAGGGCTGTGGGACTGTATGCATCCTTAGCATTTGCATACAACAGATCCAGTGTGTTACAGTCTCTGGTGGGGCAGTCAACATACTGGTGAAATGTTGGAAGGGTTTTATCCAGTGAGACATGATTAAAATCCCCAGTGATGACAATAAATGCGTTAGGATGCTGCGTCTGTATCTGGGCAACAGCGGAGTGGATGACGTCACAGGCCAGCGCTGCATCAGCTGAAGGAGGAACGTACACACCGATAATGATGGCGGATGTGAACTCCCGGGGCAAATAATAAGGCCTCATCCCCACAGTCAACAGTTCAATGTCCGGGGTACAGAGACGTTTCTTCACATGAACATGTCCGGGATTACACCACCTCTCACTCACGTACAGTGCAATCCCTCCTCCTTTTTTCTTTCCGCTGCTTGTCACGTCCCTGTCCGCCCGAACAGTGCTGAAGCCGGGAATCGCCACGCTGTGGTCCGGGATGTTTGAGTGAAGCCATGTCTCCGTGAAACACAACACACTGCATTCACGATATTCACTCTGAGCCTTTATCAGTGCGGCGAGCTCGTCCGTCTTGTTTCCCAGAGACCTCACGTTTCCCATGACGATCGCCGGTACAGCCGGTCTGTGTCTCCTCCTCTTCACCCTCCGTTTCACTCCGGCTCTGCAGCCACGGCGTCTCCTCCGCAGCTCCTTCAGGACCTCAGGCCTGGCTCGGGGTAGCAGTGCAGGTTTACACAGCGCAATCAGCTGGTCGCTTGTGTAAACAATGCGCTCAGTGATGCGCTCCTGACCCTCCGTTGCTAGGGCTAGCAAAAACATCTCAAAAACATAACAAAAAGTGCCGTAAAAGTTCAAAAAGAAAAAAAAAGAAAGGTGTTCGTCCTCTCCCAGTCTCCGGAGAAGAGCCGCCAAAAGTTCAGCGAAAACCAGAACACAAACACAACACAAATACAACAAAAACTACGAAAAAAACTTAAAAACCCACGGGAGCTGCTGTTACAGGCTGCCACCTAGTACGGCGCCATTGCAACCTTTGCCATAGCAAATGATGTGTGTCTCCTGTCTGTCTGTCTGTCTGTCTGATGTGTGTCTCGTGTCTGTCTGTCTGTCACTCTCTCTCTTGACCCAGCTGTTTTTGGTTGCTAGGTGACCGTTGGCAAGGGCCGTAGCAACGGACTGTGAGGGAGCTGATTTGAGAGCAATTTCTGCCTCACATCTAGGACGTCAAACTAGTGCTATTTGGTCAAAATCATACATGATATCGACAATTTTTTTTCAGGATCGAGCCAGAAAGGCCTTAAAGAACACACTCATTAAGTTTTGTGGTCCTAGCTTCAGAAATGTGGAAATGGCAGCGAGTTAAAAAGGGTTGCAGTTTTGGAAATCCTTCTCCCGATTTACATTGGAGTAAATGGAGCATTTGACAGCTACTCTTGTCGGTTAGCGGTCGATAATTCAAAAACCGTAAATCCTACCGATAAAGTGGACACATTGGGAGAAAGAAGACAAGTGTGGCTACAACTCTGGAAAGTATCACTGTTTTTGAGCCTAATTTGGCCCTCTCCACTCTGCTGCACGAACATTCCGCCATACACACTCATTGAAAACCCTGAATTTCTCCAAAATCACTCACCGCCATTCAAGGGTCACAGTTCAAAAACTACACATCATAGGAAAAAAGTTCAAATACAACAAAAATACTCAGGACTTGTGCCTACATTTTAAAGCTGGAATGGTGTTTCCACGTGAATGTATGCCCGAGCAGGAGATGTTTGAAAAACATCGCAGATTTGCAAGTTTTTTGACCTCGACCCATTCATTCCTTATGGGAAATTTGTCGCAGTTTTTCGCGACGAAAACTGCCAAATTATCACGGGAGGATGAAAAATAATAAAAAGAGGCGCGATGGACACCTATAGCTCTGCTATAGAGGTGTCCATAGTGGGCTGGCGAGTGTCCATAGTGGGCTGGCGAGCACAGCCCACTAATAAACTCCAGAAGAACATGCTTGCTTGCAGCATTCACACTAATAAGAAGAGGCGCTCCGCACAGCCCACTTTAGACACCTATAGCGCTGCAAGAATTTACATTTTGCACTGTTGGATCTTAGAAAGGTCCTAAGTAGAGTTTTAAAATGCAAAAAGAAGAAATGGGAGTGACACAAAAAAAATTTGAGTAAGCAATTTATTGAAAACAACAATTAAACTGAAATAGGCTGTTCATCAGCTGATGCCTTTAAAAGCCAAAATCTGCGCAAAAATGTGGATTAAATGTGATTTTCTGTCGGGCATTCACACTGTCATGCCCTACTGATGGCAAAAGCCAAAAAGCTTTCTCTCATTGAACGTGGTCGGATTGTTGAGCTGCATTAGCAAGGCCTCTCGCAACGCGCCATTGCTGCTAAGTTTGGACACAGTAAGACAGTCATTTTGAATTTCTTAAAAGATCCTGAGGGTTATGGAACAAAAAAGTCAAGTGGTAGACCCAAAAAAAATTCCCCGGCGCTGAGCCGGAGGATCCGATTGGCTGTCCTTCAAGACACGGGATGATCCTCCTCCCAAATTAAGGGCATTACTGGTGCCGACTGCAGCCCAATAACCATCAGACGGCATCTGCGAGAGAAGGGCTTTAAGAACAAAAACGTCTTCAAATGCCTCGTCTCCTTCAACGCCACAAAATTGCCCGTTTGGACTTGGTAAAAGTGGTAACATCCCCGCGACCCTCACGGGAAAAGCGGAAGGGATCAGTGACAATGACACTAAAAGACAATACCCACCCTAGCCCATTCACCCTGCTTCAATAGATATGGAAGTATCTGCTGCCATACCACCAGACTGCAGGGCAGCGTCCTACAATTCGAAATGAATGTGATATTTTGACAACTATAATTATGTTGACAGCTATACTTTCAGATAAATGTATAAGTATAAATGCAATAAAAAATATAAATGAAATATTGCAGATAGTGAACTGCCTAGACAATGTCTTACAACTTCTGGTCAGTCAGGTCCATTTTTGGTATAATACAAGTACAGATGTTTTTGTAGAGAAACAGATATACAGTATATATAAACAGATAAAGACAGTAGCTCTGCATTATGGCCCTAGAAGGGAGAATAAATATGTGGGTCACACGTGGTTAAACTTGAGTACACCCAACCAAAAGGACTATGCACAGATGTTAAATGTTGTCTTTAAACAATACATACACATTTCTATCCCTTTCCTCCTCTTTGTGTGCCAGGTGATCAGCAGTGATCCATACTGGGTTCCCACCTCCGAAGAAGAATACCTGCACTTCGGGGAGAAAGCTGACTCCGCCAACCAGGCCCTTAAATACATGAATGCTGTCCGCCGCCGCAAAGGCCTCTATGTGGAGGAAAAGATCGTGGAGCATGCAGAGAAGCAAAGAACACTCAGCAAGAACAAGTAGAAAAGGAAAACACAGAATTTAGCAGCTCCTCCTGTCAGGCTGCGAGGCACAGCTGACATCCTTTATCCAGATGCAGGCACATACTGAACACCATGACTGTGCTCTTCCATCACTGCCATTCATGATAATTTGCAGAGGGATAGTTGTAATGTCCAGATGTAGCTATTCTATTTTTTTCGAAGGTGTCCTTATCACAGCAGCAGTGGAACAGTCTGGCTTTTCATTCAACAGACTTCTTCTCTTATTAGCTTGTGCAACAAAATAGATTTCATAATGCACCAATTTGGGATATTTGATTAGTTGGAATAAATGACAAATACATATTGAGAATAAAGAATTAAAAAGTCTGCTGTCTTTTTTATAGATCATTTTGTTTTAAATGCAAGTACATATTCTCATGTAAAGATGCAATGTGCAGTAAATAATAGTGACTCAAATGGCTATATTTAATGGTAAAAGAAAAATAAACGAATGTGTTGCAATTTTTATATGGGCATTATATGTCTTTGCTTTACTGGTATATTATTGTATGAAATGGCTCAAATTACCATCATACTTAAAGGACATTACTGTACATATTACAGTGTTAAAGGGATGTTCCAGTGTAAGTTTAATCCATGGTCTAAATCACCGTGAAAATGTGTTAGACTCCCTCTCGAGAGATCAAGTTAGCAGACCGCTAATTTATGTTTTTTCGTAAATTAGTTTTATCAACCTCAGAAACGACCGCACGACAACAATACACTGAGGTAAATGGATCCAAATATAAACCGCCACCAAAAAGGGGTAGGGTCTCAGCACATAGTCTGGGGCATCTAACCTCCGCTAGCTTAGCTGGATTTCTATTGGGAAGCTAAAAACAGATTTCAACTCTCCACCATCAGCTTCCGGGTCGGGGAAGTCCCGACGCGATAATTACCGAGTGTGGTTAGAAATGCTCAATTCCGTTCTTTCCCCTGACCGCTCTCGATAATAACTGTTATAAACTGGCATGTAAGACACATATGAACTTTGATTGCTTTTCCATGGAGTCATAATCATACATTTTCATCCATGAGCCGTGGAACTCTACTGCACTCGGTAATCGAGTCGTCGGGACTTCCCGTCAACAGGAAGCCGCTGCAGAAGAGTGGTAAATTTTTGTCAGCTTTTCAGTAGAAATCCAGCTAAGCTAGTGGAGGTTAGATGCCTCGGACTATGTGCTGAGACCCTATTTGTACTGTTGCTGAAGTTTGGTGTTGTTCGGAGCATTATTTGTGGCTTTTTGGTGGCGGTTTATATTTGGATCCATTTACTGCAGTGTATTGTTGTTGTGCGGTCGTTTCTGAGGTTGATAAAACTCCATACATTAGCGGTCTGCTAACTTGATCTCTCGAGAGGGAGTCTAACACAGTTTCACTGTGTTTGACCATGGATTAAATTTACACCGGAATATCCCTTTAACTAACACACATATTATCCATATCTTTTTATTAAGACAATCAGTTCAAAATACTTTCATTTACGGAAAAATCTAATCCAAACACAGTGCGCAGATTCCTCCTTAGGGCCACTATGGAGAAGAGAAATTGAAATTGAGGAAAAAAATAGTTTGGTTATGAGAATAAAATAATTTTAAAAGAAATGAATCATGAAGTATTTCAAAGCACAAAAAAGACAAGAATGGACAGGTCCAGCATGGAAACAATACAAGGTGAAAACAGACAGCTAAAAACAATAAGGAATGAGACCAACGTTAAAATTAGATAACAAACGGATAGATAAACAGACTAACAAGCAATCAAAAATAAATAAATAAATAAAACAAGAGTTTCAGGGAGCATGTGTTGGAAAGCGGACTCTGCATCTGGGATGCCATATATACACATCTTCAACATGACAAGTGATGCTATTCCCCTGCCCTCCTCCTGGCCAAATCCATCAGTCCTGATTTCATCCTCTTGGCCTTAGCAGCTCAGTCAAAGAAAGGGTCCTAAATCCTGTAGAATGTGAAGGGCTTGTCCTTTAAGGCCGTGGAAAAGGCTTCAAAAGGGATGATATTTGTCACAGTATACAACCACTGATTTAGGGTTTGGGCTTTGCACGGTGCAGCAGAATATGCAACAGTTTTGTCTTATGAGGATCAGCAGGCAACTCATCAAGCAGACCCAATACGCAAGTCCTGGCGCCCAGATGTAAAGGGCGCTTAAAGATCTTATCAAGCTGTTGAGCAATTGTGATCCTAAACTGCTGGATATGGGGGCAGCTCCACAAACAATGACAAAATTAGCCAACAGCAGATTGACATTTAGAACAAAGATCTAATATGGTAGGATTCATTCTGTGTCTGACCTTGGGAGTAATATATAGACGATGTAAAATCTTGAATTGTCTCTCCCAGGCTGAATTAGAAGCTAAGACATCGTTTGGCTGGTTACACTGGGCAGCCCAGTCCTCTGGTTTTATTATAGTGCACACCCGCACAGTATCCCATAAAGCCGTTTGGTAAAGAATTAAAGCTGTAAATTATCCACCAACAGAGACTCTATGGGAAAGATGGCAAGTCCCCCAGAGAACACTTTTAACTTGGACAGGATAAAATTCCAAACCTGCAGATATTTAAGATAGTCACCATTGGTCACACCAACCTAGCTGAAATGTGAGGATTGAGCCATCCTTAACTATATACCTAACCACGTTGATGCCTCTGTTGCTCCAATCACCCAGACCAGCCCAAAGGCCAGGTGGGAAGTCTGGGTTATCATTAAGAGGGCTCAATAACAAAAAACAATTAGTTGTACCCTTCTAACTTCCTGACCTGCCTCTTAACATAGTCTTTAAGACCAAATTGTCATTTATCAATAACGATTTTTCAGGGGAAATATATAACAGGTTGCGCAGGGGGATTCCATCTAAAGAGGCTTATTCACAACTGAGCCAAGTAGAGAAAGAGTGTGGCCAATTGATACAATGAAAATGATGGAGCCGATAAGAAAACTGTATCTTAGCCTGGGTCTTTTTTTAAACCAGATAAATAATATAATATAACTGTTAAGCTGTGCAAGAATTTTCCTTGACAATATAACTGGGAGCATTTGAAAGAAATACAAGAGACGCAGGAGAATGTTCATTTTGACCAGATAGATATGGCCTAGAAAAGATGGGGACAGGCCACACCCCCTGTCAAGGTCATGCTTTATGGTAGGTAGGAGGAGAGTAAAATTAAGCTTGTCAAGATATTTTAAGCATGGAGAAACTACCCAAAACAGATAACAGAAACAAATACCCAAACAGGAAAAGCTGTCTGGGGACCAGCGAAATGGTTGTGAGATGCCTAGTGCCATGGCTTCACTCTTAGAAAAAAATATTTTATTTCCAGAAAAGGAGCCATATTTATTAATTAACTTTATCAATTTGGTAATTGATTATCTTGGGGAGTCGAGATAGATTAAACATTGTCGGCAAACAGAGAAATTTTGTGCTGTTGCCCTTTTCAGGTGATTCCTGTTATGCTGACATCCTGTTTTATAACTGCAGCTAGAGGCTCCATAGCCAATTCTAACAACAGTGAGCTCAAGAGGCAACCCTGCCTGGTTCTTGTTCAATACTACAATTACCAGACCTGAGCCCATTAGTAATTACAGCAGATAGAGGTGAGGTATAAGATCTGGATCCATTTTACAAAATCATCCCCCAGACCAAATTTGAGAAGAGCTAAGGCTATTCCAGACTGTCAAATGCCTTCTCTGCATCAAGAGAAACAACCAAAGCCCCAGAGCTATACATTGATAATGCTTAATAATGCTGATCAATCTTCTTACATTATGAGAAGAATACCTCTCCCGAATGAACCCAGTCTGATCATTAGTGATGATATTGGGGAGGATTTTCTCCAAACGCAGGGCTAGGACTTTTGCTAACAGCTTCATGTCTAAGTTCAAAACTGATATGGGTCTTTATGAAGAACATTCTTCTGGTGCTTTATCCTTTTTTGGTACTAAGAAGATATTTGCCTCCATTAGACAAGGAGGGAGTACGGAAGAGGATTAGGTCCACATGTGAAATTTTCTTTTTAGTTCTGACTTTAAAGTCAGAATTCTGAGAAAAAAGTCAGAATTCTAAGATTAAATTCAGAATTCTGAGATTAAGTCAGAATTCTGAGAGTAAAGTCAGAACTCTGAGAAAAAGTCAGAATTCTGAGTAAAAAGTCAGAAATCTAAGATTAAAGTCCGAATTCTGAGAAAAAAGTCAGAATGAAGTGAGAATTATGGATAAACTATCTGTAAGGAGCCAACTTCAGTGAGAGAGTGACATGAGAGATACATGAAGGTTTACATGAGTTTCTGCATGTTCGAGAGGTCCCAGAGGAAGCCATTGCAGTAATGGGTGAGCAAAAGGTGAGTGCAAAAGAAATACACGTTGGTTTGGTGCCTGGCGTTTGTAAGAACAAAGAAAGGCTATGGATATGAAGGATGCTAAATCCAGACAAGGGTTATAATAAACGTTAGTAGCGTAGCGTTAGCAAACGCCAACGCTACTAGCTGCTAGCTATAGCTATTGTAGTACACAGCATGCGCCACCAAAGGTCAGAGTTGGTCAGAGCTGACACACGGTCAGAAACGCAGCCTCTGATTGGTCGACAGACTCGACCCAAGGCATCATGGGATTGCTAGTAGACGGCTAACAACAACAACAACAACGATTGTTTTCAATCCGGAAAGCTTGATAATTAATCACAGAAGGCATTCAATGATGGATTTATCATCATGGATTTATTTTACAAAGTCTCCAAAAACACACTGCAGTTCAAGGCTGGATTACAAAGCTTCTGAAAGGGATACGATCACTGTACGGTATGTATAGCCTACTTTATTTCTCCTTTAAAGGTGAGGTGCTTATCATTTCAGAGTCCAGAATAGAGCTACTGTCGTGGTGTACCTCACTGAAAAGCAGAAATGTTAAATTAGGTTATTGACGGTGAATCAGCATGGGATTGAAGTCACAGATACACTCCGAGTTACCAGTCTTCCTTTGGTAGCCTGATTGTCAGGCATTCTCTCCGGTTTTCCCAGTTACAGTTACTTTGTGTGAACTCCATGTTCTGGTAGAGAAGCATCGATCAGATTGATCAGGCTAGCAGATCAAACTACATTCATCCCCCAGGTTAAATTAGGATGTTGCAGCAGAAAAATAGTAGGATTCAGCAAAAGGAAAAGTGTATAAACACCAATAGAACATGAATGAAGCAATAAAAGGAGTGTGGAAATTAATAGGAGACATTACATGATTTCATGTTCACCTAAATGTTTCTCAGAATTCTGACTTTAAGTCAGAACTAAAAAAAAATTAACATGAGGCCCTAATCCTCTTCCGTAAGGGAGGACTCCTGCCTCAAATGAAAATGTAAACATTTTGAACAATAGATCCAATAAAATGGCATTAAATTTTTTATAAAATTCTGCACAGACACCATTGGGGCCTGGTGCTTTTTTATGAGGAAGTAATTGAATACAGCTCTTAATTTCATTCTGAGTCAATGGTTTACATAATGTTGTGGCGGGGTCTAGGTCAGGACCCAAAAGCAGAAGGAGCTGAGGCAGAGGTCAGTGGTAACAGAGTTTATTAGGCTCAGAGTTCATAGAGAGGTGGGGGTCCGCAGGCGAGCAAACCAGCAGGCAGGCAGCCCGGCAGGTGGAATCGGCGGGTAGGTGTAGGCGGGCTAGCAGGCAGGTGAGCAGGCTGGCAGGCAGGCAGACTGGGCTGGTTCAAGATTTCAAAATTAGGGTCACGATTTACGAAAGGGCTGTATCTCCAAGGTCTGCTCTGAAAACATTTAAATTGCTTAAACCTATAAAAGAAGGAGCATGGTCCGATATAATAATGTCCCCGATGCTACAGGACTTTACATTATTTAGTGAAGTTTTGGGGGTAGCAAAAAAATCTGTTCTACTGCTAGTTTCATGTACAGTTGAGTAATATGTGAATTATTTATCAAATGGGAGCAACACACGCCAAACAATGCTGCATGTGTCTGAAATAGCTTTGGCTGTCTTAAAGACATTGGAATTTTCACTGATGGAAGTCTGTCTATTGTGACGGCCTCCTGCCGGTGATGCCTATTGGATGTTTGTGTTTGTGTTGTTGTCCTGTCTTCCCTTGTCTCTGTGCGTCTGTCTGCAGGTCGCTGGTGGTTGGTGCTTTGTCACCTGTGTGGGCTTGGCCAGTCCCCAGGTGTAGGCTACAAGAGTGTGTCGGTCCTCCCTCTTCCCTCTCTCTATTCGTCACTCCGCTCCAGCGGCGGAGCTGGGCGCAGCTCCATCTCAGCTTCTCGTGGTTTCTTTCTGTTCTTTTGGGTTGCTTATGTTTCGTTAAGATCTTCTTTTGGTGAATAAATTTATTAATTTCTTATTCTACCCGTACGCTTCATCGTATTTGTCCTGCCTAGAGCCGGGTCGTGACAAATGTGGGGGCTCGTCGTCTTTACGCACCGGGTGGATGCCCAGATTTGTGAATGAATTCAGGAAAGTTTATGAATGGAATTGCGCCGCCGGTGTTACTATAGTGTAGCGTGGGAACCGCAAGTGTGTGTGTGTCGTTCGCCACGTTTTGTGTGTTGAATCGTATGGGTAAGATTATGGGATATAGTTTATGTTTGATTGGGAGCACTTTGCTTATGCTTGCTGCTATATGTTAAAGCAATATTTTCGTGTTTTGTTCGAGCACCCTGATCAGCTTAGCCGGCGGGCAGGCAGATCTTGCCACTTTGTTATTTTTCCTTTTTTGTTTTCCTCCTCCTGAGGAGGGGGTGTGCTAAACTTGGTTTACTGCAGCTGGCCGTTTGAGGTCAGATGTGATATTCTGGGGATGGTGATGCTTCGAGCTCGGCAAGCCGACGAAGACTAGGTGAGGCTTTTGGAAGTATTATGGTGGTTAGGTAGTGAGGGGTTGGGGTGTCTCGGCTGTTTTGTTTTGTTTGTGGTGTTTTGCTTTGGTAGGGGGGCTCGTCTCTTTGGAGTTTACCTGGTTAGTAGCAGCAAGTGTGAGTGTTCAGGTGTTTGCGTCATTTAGTGGATATGGCGGAGGTGGCGGACTTTGTTAAGGCTACTTCGGAGGCGTTGTTGGATAAATGCACAAGGGAGCAGCTTGTGAAGATCGCAGACCACTATCGAATTGAGGTGGGGGATAAGCAACTGAAAGACACAGTAAGGAGGCTAATTTGGCTGAGACGGGGGTGTTGGCTGAGGAGTCTAGTGGACATCTGCCACCTCTGGCAGTGTCGAATTTAACTTTCGAGCAACAAAAAGAAATGTTACTGCTGCAATTGGAGCATGATAAGGTAAAGCAGAGGACGGAAATTGAAAAACAAATAGCCATTGAGAAAATGCGCTGTGAGATGGAGCAGGCGACGCTTTCTCTGCAGAAGAGTAGGCTGGAGTTGATTAAGAGTGGTAAAATGGTGGATGAGTCTGTTGATGGGTTGTCACCACCGCCGGAGTCACCTGAATGTTTTGATGTTTTGGGAAATCTTCGGTTGTTGCCTAAATTTAATGAGAAAGAGCCGGAGGAGGTGGAGGAGGTGGCCTGATGCGGCCCGCACGGTGATGCTCCAGTGCGCACTGACAGGCAAGGCGCAGGAAGTGTATTCCGCTCTGTCCGTGTCGGATGGAAAAGAATATGAACGTGTGAAGTCAGCGGTGTTGAAAGCGTATGAGCTTGTTCCGGAGGCTTATCGTCAACGTTTTCGTACATGGAAGAGAATGGAGAAGCAGACGCATCTTGAGTTTGCTCATGACCTGACCGGTCACTTTGTGCGTTGGTGTTCCGCATTGAAGGTAGAGACGTTTGAGGATCCGTCGGAGTTGATTGTGTTGGAGCAATAAAAACATTCAATACCTGACAGTATTGCGCAACACATCAATGACCTCAAAGTAAAAAGTGTGGCTGAGGCAGCTTCACTGGCGTATGATTATGTGCTGACGCTGAACGCTCCTTTGGTGAGTGGCGCGCCTAAGGTGGCACTCATGGAAATTTTGGAGAGCATCCTGAGGGGGCTCTGGGGAGTTATCTGGGTCGTTTTGGACCTAAAGAACGTAATGGGAGAGGTTTTGAGAAAACGTGTAGTTATTGTCATAAGCAGGGACATTTCAGAGCTGACTGTTACACGTTAAAGGCGAGGGCTCCCCAGGGGAGTTCAGCGGGGCAACCGAAGGGTGCCTGTTGCGCCGTCTCTCTGCCTAGCGGGCCAGCAGTGAGTGTGACGGATCAGAGTGAGTCCGTGCCTGCTGCTTTTCTGCCGTTTATTTCTGATGGTCATGTTTCTCTGGTGAAGGTGCCGGTTAAAATACTGCGAGACACGGCGGCTTTTGATTCCTTCATTCAGGCTTCCGTGATACCCTTTTTCAATGAGAGTCACACAGCTTGTTGGGTGCCTGTTACAGGTTCCTCTGCACAAAGTTTTGTTACACTCTGATCTTTTCCAGGGCGAGTTAGCAGTTGGTGTGAGGCCTGCGCTGCCTGTTGAGGGGCTCACTCTGATCTTGGGGAACGGTGTTGCAGGTGAGCGTGTGTGGGGTGGCGCCTCGCCGCCGCCGGTGGTTTCTTCCATTCCGCTGGTAAGGAAGCAGCCCGATAATGATGCGGCTAGTTTCCCTGAAGTGTTTACGGCGTGCGCTGTGACGCGTTCCATGGCCCAAAATTCACCTCCAGCAGTGCCTGAGCATGAAGTGGGCGATGGTGAGGCAGCAGAGGTGGTGGTGTTTCTCCCTGTCTGATCTTTCTCTCTCGGTCACGTGGGAGGAACTAGAGAGTGAGCAGCGTGCAGATGCGTCCCTGAATGGGCTGTTTGACGTTGCATTGCCCGCACATTAGGTAAAGAATGCTTCTCATTGTTTTTTTCTGCTTAAGGGACTGCTGATGAGGAAGTGGGTGCCGCATGGGGATGAGTTTGTTGGGGACCCCGTACTGCAGGTTGTCGTGACTTCCAGGCTCCGTGAGACGGTGCTGAAGCGGGCCCATGATGAGTCTGGACACTGGGGGGTGAGGAAAACGTATGACCAAATTTTAAGATTTTTTTTCTGGCCAAGGTTAAAGAGATATGTGGCAGAGTACATTAAAACTTGCCACGTCTGTCAGCTCGCGGGGAAACCTAACCAAGTAATTAAGCCAGCTGGCATTGTGCTTCGCTCTCCACCTCCACAATACATCCTCGTTGGGGACTCCATGATAAGGTCTGTTGCAATCCCAAATGGCATTACTCATTCCTTTCCTGCTGCAAAAATCCTGGATTTACACAAACACATCCCTGCTATTGCTAACCGTCACCCGTCTGTCCACATGATCCTCGTGCACTGTGGCGTGAACCATCTCAGATGCAGACAATCAACAAAGCTCCGCACGGAATACGAACAGCTTGCTAACCTCATAGAAAGCCTGGGGATGACCTGTATATTTTCTGGATTGATTCCATCCCCCAGACGTGGCTCCGAATTTTTTAGCATATTATTTAATATCAATCAGTGGTTATCGGACTTTTGCTCTGCATGTGGGTTTGGTTTCAGTAATAACTTGCATACATTCTGGAAAAGGACTGATCTATTCTGGCTGGACAACTTCCACCTCAACATCAAAGGTTTCACTGCACTAGCCTCCCACATTACCACACATCTCCCCTGTCCCACAGATTGACACCACAAGTCCGCCTACATCTCCACCTCCATCTCCATATCCACTTCACACCCTGCACACATCCCAGTCATTACAAACGACAGACCACTACACATCCACCGTCCCATTACACCTCCCTGCCCTTCCTGTCATAACCTGAAACATGTCAACATCAACAAGGTCTCACAGTCAACCAGCCCACATGCAGCCCTCCACATGGCACTTTTTAACGTTTGCTCCCTATCGAACAAGTCTTTTATCATCAATGACCTGATTTTAGAGAACAAACTTGACTTTCATTTTTAACTGAAACATAGCTCAGCACTGATGCACTAGCTGTTCTCACTGAGACTTCCCCACCAAACTTTAGTTTTTTTATTTTCTAACAGGAGTGGTAGGAGAGGTGGTGTGACTGCAACAATCATCTCGAACTCTATAATAACAAAGGACATTTCTTTTAACAACTACACATCATTTGAACACCATGCCTTCGTTTTTAGCAGTCCTCCGATTTTATGTATGACTATTTATAGACCACCCATGCACCATCCCTGTTTTATCAGTGAGTTTTCTGAACTTTTATCGATTTTACACTCAACTTACAATAGGGCTTTAACAAGTGGTGATTTTAACATACAAACAGATGATAATTCAGATCCCACTGTGACTGAATTTTTAAATCTTTTAAACTACCTGGATTTTAAGCAGCACATCACACAGCCCACTTACAACAGAGGACACACCCTGGACCTGGTCAGAACATATGGCCTGTCCACTGGTGTGTTCTCTGTTGTCAACCTGGCTGTGTCTGACCATTATTGTGTTTTTCAATATCTCCAGTTTTATCCAACAGGAGGCCCCGGTGAGAACAGTGAGGAAGCGCTACCTTACTCTGGAAGTGGCTGCAAATTTTATTGAAATTTTACACAATAGCACTGCTGACATTTTACCTGCACCCTGCGATTTTATTGTTGATAATTTTAACAGTAAACTCAGGTCAGCCCTAGATTCAGTGGCTCCACTTTCCACAAAAACAGTATCAATCAAACCTACACCACCTTGGATAAAGACTGAAATAAAACAACTGAAAAGAAATTGCAGGAGCACAGAGAGAAAATGGAGGCTGACAAAGTTAACAGTTCATTATGACATATTCCGGGACAAACTCAAAACCTACAATAAAGCAGTAAAACAGGCAAGAACTTCACATTTTTCACAACTCATCTCAGATAAAAACAACGACCATAAATTCCTCTTCTCCACAATTGCTCGTTTAATTAATACTGATTTTAAGAAGTCCTCCATAGTTCCAACAAATGATCTATGTGAGGACTTTGCAGACCACTTCAGAGGTAGAATCGATGGCATTAGATCCACTCTTCTAGAACAAAACAATGTTGCTTTTAACAGACCTGAACCATCGCTTTTATCTATGGAGACAATGGAGCATTTTGTCCTGGTTGATGCAGAAACGCTCGGTAGAGTTTTCTCCCGAGTTAACCCAGCAACCTGCCTTTTACACCCAATTCCCACATCACTCTTAAAACAATTTTATGCGTTCTTTGAGTTTGAACTTTTAAATCTTGTGAATTGCTCCCTCCAGACGGGTGTCTTCCCCACTGCCTTTAAAATGGCAGTGGGGAAGACACTCTGAAGAAGAGCAATTTGGATCCTGATATTTTTGCCAGCTACTGATCTGTATCCAACTTACCCTTTTTAAGTAAAGTTTTAGAAAAGCTGGTTTATATCCAATTAAATGATTTTTTAAACAGCAACAATATTTTAGAACAGTGTCAATCTGGTTTTAGGATGAACCACAGTATCGAGACAGAAGATTGTTAATGATCTCAGGTGTAACATGTACTCTCAGAAACTGTCAGTCCTGGTGCTACTGGATCTAAGCGCTGCTTTTGATACAGTAGATCACCACATCTTGTTAAATAGACTCAGACACCTGGTGGGCCTCTCTGGTACTGTTCTTAACTGGTTTTATTCCTACCTCACAGATGGTCACTTTCTTGTAAGTATGGATACATGTTCCTCAGGAACGCATGAACTTAACAAGGGTCAATTTTAGGTCCAATACTTTTCAATTTATATATGCTTCCCCTTTGGGACATCATCAGGAGGCACGGCATCAATTTTCACAGCTACGCTGATGATACACAGCTTTACATCGTTGTGTCTCCTGATGACACGGGGCCCATTGATTCCCTTTTAAACTGTATTTTAGATATAAAGTCATGGATGGCAGAGAACTTCTTACAGCTCAACCAGGACAAAACAGAGGTTTTAATTATTGTTCCTGAAGGCAAGAGAGAGAAACTTTTACCAAAACTAAATGCTTTTAAACATTCGCAGTGCGTAAAAAACCTGGGTGTTCTTTTTGACTCTGAGCTTGATTTTATTCCACACATCAGAAATACTACAAAGATTGTTTTTTACCATCTTAAGAATATAGCCAGAGTTCGCCTGTTTCTCTCTCTGGCCAGCACAGAGGTACTAATGCATGCTTTTATCTTTAGCCGGTTAGATTACTGTAATGCCCTGCTTCTCTGGTCTCCCAAAAAAGAGCATTTCACAGCTTCAACTGCTCCAGAACTCAGCTGCACGTGTGCTGACGAAGACCAGAAGGTGGGCTCACATTACACCAGTTTTAGAATCACTGCACTGGCTCCCTGTGCGCTTCAGGATCGACTTTAAGGTTCTTGTATTAGTTTTTAAGTGTCTTAACGGCCTTGGGCCTTCTTATCTGTCTGACCTGCTTTTACCGTATCGGCCCTCACGGACCCTGAGGTCCTCCAGTGCCTGGATAAAAGTGGTCTTTTATCTGTTCCCAATGTTAGAACCAAAACCTTTGGTGAAGCCTCATTTTATCATTACGGCCCTTGCCTGTGGAACAGCCTGCCGGAGGGCCTCAGGGCCACTGAGTCTGTTGATGCTTTTAAACGCAGGCTCAAGACTCATCTTTTTAATTTAGCTTTTAACTGAGTCCCCGTTTACTCATTTAGTATTACTCATTTATGCTGTCCTGTCATTTTTCTTTGTCCTTTGACATTTAGCGTGTTTGGAGTGTATAGTTATTGTGTTATGTAGTGTTTGGTGTAGTGTGTTCGTTAAACAGATTTGTAGTTTTCACAGTAAAAAATCTAACTTTTTCCTACTCAGATTTGATGTTTTTTTGTGATTTTAGGTCCATTGTGTTAATACAGTATGTCAAAATGAAAAAATAACTGTACAGTCACACATGTGAGGTTGTGCTGAAAATAATGAAACCAAGCAAGGCAAGGTAACGACCAATTATACCCTGGCATATCGAATTTCACAACAACCTAAATATCCCTGACTAAATATCCCTTCCTATGGGCAATGCACTAGTATTTTTTAATGACAGAAAGTCAAACACAAATTATTTTCTCACATAATGATCAATGAGGCAGAGTATAATTAAAATAAACATGTCGTTCAAACAGATACGTCAAGTGCATCATCATCATCAGCAGTAGCAGTAGCAGCTGTCTGTCAGCCCCCTGTAAAATTAAAATAGCCCATAAGCCATATTTATTTCAGAACAATTTTCATGTATAAATTAAGAACATTTAAGACATTTGAGAACAGAGGAGAACATTTCTGGTGCATGCAGACTGTGTGACTCGCAATGACCCTGTAGCCTCATATATGTGTTTTTTCACCCCAAATCCAATGCCACCATCTGTGAGTCTACAGTTGTCGAGATAAGTAGCAGTAGCATAAGAGCAGTGAGCAGTAACCAAGTAACTGCCATATTGTTCTTTTCACAAATATGGGAATGATAGTCAAAAATATCATTAAAAAGCATAGTTTTATATAAAACGGCATCAATTTTTTTTCCCGACCTATACAAGAGCCCAATTAGATTTCTTTTCATGGGGCCTAAAATCCCTGGTGGCACCCCTGCCTTTGAGCACCTCGGTAGTGATTCTTATTACCAGGCTATCAGTCTCCACTTGACCCATAAGTGGCGGCGGTGCGTGGTCTGCCATGCTAGCTCGGCTAGTTTTGGGTGACTGGAGGTCTATGAGTTTGGTGGATTTGGCCATTTAGGTGATCTTCCTCTGGGTGTTCAGCATTCTTAGATCCATTCCAGGTGTCCCGCTTTCGCCCAGGGTCTTTTATATGTCTATACATAAAGTTACATCGAAAAACTGTATCGCGCTGTAGGAGCTGAGGTGGCGAGCTGTTACTACGACATTTGCGTCATGTGACCCCCCCAAATCATGATATTTTGAGCTGAAGACTTGAAGACTGCTTCATATCATTTCAAGAGAGACATGAAGCACTTTCGGCCATTGTGGTTTGATCTCTTTTGGGTGCATTTTTATTTTTTGTGTCTATAATTTGTTAATTATTAACAAAATGACTTATTAATATTTCCTAGCAATAACCAACACGTGTTTTCGTGAATGTAACTTGGTACCTATCACAGGAAAAATGACCTTCCAAGATACTACATTTGAGTGCGAGTGCCTGTCTTTTAATATTGTTTTTTATACAGCAGATCAGCTAAACAGGTAAAATGTGAAAATTGTCTTGGCAAGTATAACATCTAACATTAAAGATTTATAAAGTTTACAGTGATAAATAAATGTTTGATATTTTGACTTTTACCAAATGTCATAATTTCTGTTTCAAAAATCATCTGTATATGGTAAATGGACTATAATCATAGCACTGCTGTAGTTTATCAACCATTTAAAGTAATTTACAACACAAGTCAGCATATACCGGTGGCAGAGGCTACCATATATGGTGCCACCTGCTCATCAGGAGCAATAACAACTCATACAAACACACTCACACATGGATGGAAGAGTAACCAGGATTAAATTTGGGCCCAAGGGCACCTCAACATGAAGACTGCAGGGGCCAAGGATCAACCCTCTGATTGGTGGTTGACCACTTTACCTTCTTTACCACAGCCACCACTCATATCAGGGTTTTGCTTGCATTTTGGTTCATTTTCAGGAAATCTGTGATAATAAGATGCTTATGAGTAGAACCTATAACTTCATTCACACATGAAAGCTGACAGACACCTCAACATGGAATTTTCACATGTTTAAAATACAATTAAAACAATAGTTTTCTCACATCATGGCTTTATGTTAATAACACTACATCTCTTTTGTCAAAGTCTGATTTGTACTGATCAACAACACATTGATAATGTACCATAGAGCATGCTGATGGCATTTCCATTGCCAATAAAAGAAAATGAAAACTTGACGTAGCTTTCAAACAATGTAAATATCCCCAAAAATGTTTTTTGGACTGATATTGATAATGACTGATACTCAAGCAACAGAATATCCTATGTGCTGAAATGTCAGGGGAGATAAATGTTTTTTTTATGGACACAGTGGGCTTCTCCATTTTTCTTCAAATGCAATCAAACATCACATCACTGTCTGATGTATTTGCGTGTTAGGCCTCTGAAAGGCCTGCAAATTGCCTTGTCCAGTCGTCAGGCCCACGCTCCTCTGCTGCCAGTTGATAGCCCCAGCCCTGCATGCCCACTGACTGCTAATAGCTGACTCCTCCTGTGAGACCTTGGCTAATGCAGCGCAAGACACAGGCTTAACAGAGTCAGCTACAGCCATGCATAATTAAAGAGTTCTTTTTTCTGGTAAAATCTGGAGGTTTTGCTTCAGTCAAGTGGCTCCAGTGGATTCCACAGCCCCTCCCTCCCCACCCTACTCCTGCTTTTTTTTCAATTTCATCAAGCAGACCCCTTGAGGGGGCTTTTTAATTAGGAAAATACAAATATTGGGATAACTGGGAAATGACACATTTCATTTCAGGGTGGTAAGGCCACCATGATCAGCTCTCTTCTAGCAACCGTTCACACACCAAACACAGCAATAAGATAATGTCAAGCTGACTTTTATAGTTGCATGTACTGATGTTTTCCTGAAATTACTTACGGTTGGCACAAAATAATGAGGATTCTCTTGTCAACTCCAGCTCTCAGCTCTCCTAACATGCAATAAGCAGCAACCTCATGGACATGGGATGGGAAAAAGAGACACCAGCAGATAACAAAAAGATGAGTAGTCTCTGGTGAGGGCTGCCTATTCTCTCAGAGGCCAAACTGAACACAAATACCCTTGGTGCCTGATGTTGCTCACGATTAAAGCTTAATTACAATATGGTATTCTGGCTGTCTAAAGCTGTAATATGGATGTAGCTTTATTTACATTAGCCTGTAGAGGTCGCTGCAGACTGCGAGCAGTGAATTTGTTAAATCAACAAAGGCTTCTGAGTGACAGTGGGAGTTCATTGTATATTTTGAGATAAGCTAATTCACAACAGCTTGCTTCATGCTAATCTTTTCATATATAACCATGGATGTTAATAAACAGTAAAGGGATATTCCGGCATAAGTTTAATTTACGTTCAAAAGCATGAATCATTAGTTTAATGGGAATGTCAGACCCTGGTGATCAAGTTGAATAACATAATGGTCAAATTAACAGGAATAACATGAGGCCAGATTCATTTCTTTTTTTTTTTTTCTGTGAACACAGCTAGTTTGTTAACCTTAGCCTTAGCTAGCTATGTTTGAGTGTTTAGGTAACCAGGCGTCATCTGGTCAGCTCCACACAGGCTTTACCTTTTTTCCTGTTTTTGGACTAGCAGGAGTAAGTGGGAGCCAAATATTACCCAGAATCAGAGCTTCATTCCGTCACTTAAGAAACATAAGGTCAACATCATGTTGGCTATGTCCATTATTTTGTAGTCTATGCTAACACCTTGGACCTCCTTGAATATTTTTTTTCTCACACCAAACTCTCTTTGGCAAAACCAGAGTTGGTGATTCTGGGCACATCTGTAGCGGACCCGCCTCAGCACTGTTGCATCCCACAGGAAGGTCATGTGGGGTACAGTCAAACAAACACAATTTCTTTCCGCCACTGCAGCACAAAACAAACCACAAATCAGTAGGATGTAATCCAGGAGGGAGAGTTTTCTTACTTTTAGAGAACAACCACTTTTAACATTTCAGACTGATTTACAATATGGGCTTGGTGGGACACCAGAACAAAAAGTACAATTGGCACCTCCACTTCATGGAGTTGAGGTCGTTTCTCCAGTTGAATTGATCAGACCTCATCTTGAACTTGGTATTAACTGTTGATCTAATGGCTATAAACATCAAATTATTGTAATTAACGCTTCAGCGTGAATCTCTGTCTGCTACAAAACATATGAATCTTTGAAGACACCACTTTTTCCTTTACAGGGGAGCCTGGTCAGATAACAACCAAAAAATAATCTTGCATTCCAGACTGATTTGAATGTTAAATGCTTCTACCCAGTAGGCGATTTGAGGGGGGATGAGGGGGGATGCTGCCCCCCTTGTTAGCAAAATTACCAAAAAGCATCCCCCTTGTTAACCTGCCATCACTCTCCATCCGCTAGTAGCAGATAGTGTGTTGCAAATCACAAGTGGCCGCGATCAGCTCCGGCACACAGTGGAGTATGGCACGGCTGCTGTGTGTTCTGGTTGCCTGGTCTACTTTTTACGGAAGCCGAAACAAACTGCACAGAGCAGATCGCTCTGGCAGGAAGTCAGAGACACAGGAACGTGTCCAGTAAATCTTCAAAATAAAACACCCTGTGCAGACTCCCGATTGTATAAAAACAAAAAATTACCAGATTAACAAAAGTTTGCCATTTATGTTCTAAAACTAAAATCTTTTTGTGAGTGTTTTGAGTCTGTCATTTCAGAACATGGTGGCTATGTTATGTTGGCAATTGTAATTTTTGTGCTGGTTTATAGTTTAACCATTAGTGAGGAAGCTGTTACATTTCCTGACACCTGCTGTTTATCAACCGTCAAAGCGCACTCTGCTGGACAAAGTACGTCATTACACTAATTTTAAATTACCCCAAGCATGTTTTTCTGCATTATAGTTTTTAAATATAAGGTTTTCATATCGGACAATATATACACCAATATTTAAATATCTGATAGGCTAATATCAGCTGATGAAATCAGCCTTATGATAAATTATTTCGCACAACATTCAATGTGTGTCCTTCAAGGAATTTAGATTGCAACAAATTCCAAGGGGTCATGTAACTCAAAATGATCCTGCTTGTAGTGTATTGTGAGAAACATGAGAAACCCTGCCTGAATGAACTCAGTCCACTGCATATAATTTATAGGTGTATTTACTCATTACTTTAATCCAGTTATAAAAAGACAATTGTAGTGGGGAGAGAAGGAAGATAACTGGATAAAATAGAATTGTAGACTTAGAAATGTCACAGTTATGGTTAAGGCATACTGCAATAATGTCCTTTGGGAGGTGTACATAGATGTGTCGGGGCAGGGTGATGCTTCCATTGGGCCATCCCCCCTGTTAGAAATTAACAAATCACCTACTGCTTCTACCTTTAAAATCAGTATAAAGTGACTGTTTTATTCATTCGTCCATATGCTCTTTTTGTCAATATATGTGTTTTTGTTCTTTCATTTTGTGCGTAACATTAAATGTGGGGAAAAGTAGAGTGTAAGTGCATTGGCACAGGGTTGCCTGTAGTAGCAGATTATGGTCACTAGGCGGCAGTATTGAGTAATGTTATTGTTACCATGCCAGGTGAATCATGGTCTTTCTTCCTGTTTTACGTGTAGACAACATGGAGATAGCCCATGTTGCTAATGTGTTGCTAATGTGAAAGCTTATGTGAATAAAATCTCACTATGCCTTTACTTTTTCACTAGAGAGATGCACTGGTTTACATTTTATTTAACTCTGTTTAAAGTTGACTGAGTGACTGTGTTAACTTGTGCAATCTTTGTGAAGTTCCATGTGGGTTTGGAGAAACTAGGGAGAATGTATTGTTATGGTTTATGATGTAAAATATGTATTTGACAGGCTATGATTTCTGTTATCTTTCAATATCCATACGCAACTGCTTTATTTGGCGTATTTTGCATAATTTGTCATTTTTGTTTTCAAAAATGAATGGAGGAAAGGATATCAATTGCATCCAGTCCTTTGGTTCTGACTAAGTTTTCAAATCTGGAGTGGCTGCCACATCTAAAAGTAGAATAAACCACCCTCTCAACTGCTCATGGTTTGGTTGATGTCAAAATGATTATAATAATAGTCTTATTGACATTAATTCAACCTCCAAAGTTCTCATTTTCCTTCAGTATTCCCAGCTAGCAATTTAGTGTTCTAAAAAGGTTCTGAGAATGTTACCGAGAATGTTCTCGTAATGTTCTCAGCGGAAAGTTTTCGTTAAGTTCCCAGAATGTTTGAGGGTAACGTTCTCTTAAAACATTCCCCAAATGTTTTGTGGTAGCGCTTTTTCCAGTGCTTGCCACATTCACACACATTCATACACTGATGGTGGAGGCTGCCATGCAATTTGGGGTTCAGTACTTTCCTCAAGGCCAGTGATTGGAAGCGACCTTCCAATCACTGGACAACCTGCTCTACCCACTGAGCTACAGCCTCCCCAAACATCTCGTTCTAAATGTCCCTGAATGTTCAAGGTTAAAATGTTCAGTGACAACATTGCTTGAACGTTATGACCTGATGTTCTTGAAAACGTTCTCAGCGGGAAGTTTTCTTTAAGTTCCCAGAATGTGCGAGGTTAACGTTCTCTAAAAACATTACAAAAATGTTTAGTAATAACCTTCTTGAACTGTTTACTAAAAGCCCTGTTAGAACATTATGCCCAAATGTACTTAAAACATTGTTAGATGAAAGTTTTTAATTTTCCTGGATTATACTATTTTAGAGTTGGATAACATGCTTTGAAAAAAATCTATAAATGTTTTGCAGTAACTTTTCATTAAAATATTTAAACATTAAAACATTATGGCAACATTCCCACTTCATCTTAAGACAACAATGTCCTCACTAGGATCACTGATAATTTCCTTAACTATTGGAATTGGACTATTAACGCATGTGAAAGTTTAATAACATCAATATTCGAGAGTCTTTCAACAGAATTGTTTATTTATATATTTTTTAGTTGAAACAAGGGTTAGGGTTATGTTTTTTCAATTGCACTTTCCCCACTAGACTTTCTGCTAGAACCAAAAAGACAAAAAAATCAACAAAAACTGGCAAAGCCCCCAGTCTGAATATCCTTGACTCATTGATTGTGACTGCTTGTGATTGTCACAAGTTAGAATTACGCTTAGGTAGCATGCTTTGAGTTATGATCCACAAATGACCTGTTGGAGATAATTCTAAAACTTGTCACTTGCTCACAAAACCCAGCTAATTACATCAAAGATACAGTACACACCAGGTTGTAGGCACTGGTAATAATGCCACCTGGTCACCTTTCTTTTGATATTCTCAATTTGTCCTGGAAAAGTAGAGACTAGGACAAATGGACATCAGGGAAGGGGACAGTCATGTCAATTAATCCTCTATCCCTATATCATTCAGAAGATGTTTTGCTACACTTGGATGTTCTCACCAATTTAAAGGTAGGCCTACTAGGCCTATGTGTAAGAATTAGAATGACACCATTAGGGCAACTGCAGACAGAGACAGTGCACAGGAGCGAGCAGCCAGTGGCCAGACAGCATGGATCTGGCATTAGTTGCTTTGTGGCTAATAAAGTCATTTGCAAATGGCAACCTAGCCAATTTATCAGCCCTGGGACAGCTGGGAGTCATGATGGATTAGCGACGTCATTGTGGTGTCTTTGGACGTGTCTTGGCTTGCATTGGCTTTTCTGAGGTAAATTAGCCTGCTTACCTGGAGCTGGCATGGGTTTATGACAATATATTTAAAAAAAAAAGTTCTGTCATCTGTTATCTAAGGCCTTAAAAACCTCCCCAAAACATTTTCCAAATGTTGCTTTGAGAATGTTCTTTCTTTGTTAACATATCACATTACAGAAACGTTTTATTAAAAAAAACATTCTGTAATCTTAAGCCTTAATAACATCCTGAAAAGATTTTCTGAACGTTGCAGTGAGAATGTTATTCCTCTGTGAACATATCACAACACAGAAACATTTTGTAAAAAAGTTCTGTAATCTGAGGCCTTAATAACATCCCCAAAAAATCCCAAGAATGTTACACCTCAAACATCCTTCCTTTGTTAATATATATTTCAGGAACATTTTAGAATGTTCTTTTCTGTGATCTGAGGTATCAAAGCATTTTCCATGTGTTGCTTTGAGAATGTTTTTCCTTTGTTATCACATAACATCCTGGGAATGTTTTATAAAAAGCGTGCTGAAATCTGAGGCTTTAATAACATCCTGAACATGTTTTCTGCATGTTGCTTTGACAATGTTCTTCTAAAAAACTTACTGTAATTGGAGGCCTTAAAGACATGCCGAACTCTGAAAACAGAGTGTTGCTTTGAGAATATTTTTCCTTTGTTATAATCTAACATTGTGAGAATGTTTTAAAGAAGAACATTCTATAATCTGTTAACTGAACAACATCACCAAAACATTCTCAGAATGTTGCAGACAAAATGTTCTACCTTTGTTAACATATCACATTACAGGAATGTTGTAGAACAAATGTTTTGTGAACTGAGGCCTTAATAACATCCCAAATACATTTTCCAAGTGTTGCTTACAAAATGTTCTTCCTTTGCTGTCATTTAAAATTGTTGGAATGTTTTATAATGATGTAATCTGAGGCCCTAATAACATCCTGAAAACATTTTCTAAATGTTGCTTTCCGAATGTCCTTCCTTTGTTTTCATGTAACATTGTCGGGATGTTTTATAGAAGAACATTCTATAATATGTTACCTCACCCACATCCCCAAAATATCCTGAGAATGTTACAGCTAAAACTTCCTTCCTTTGTTAACATATTACATTACAGGAACGTTTAGAAAAATGTTTTGGGATTGTAGGCCTTAATAATATTCTGACAACATTTTCCGCATGTTCTTTGAACATAAGATACAAACGTTTTTTTTTTTTAAACATAATAAGAACTTGTAGGGAATGTTAGCCAATGTTGTGGGAACATTCCCTGCTAGCTCGGTTAGCACTAGAATCTGTAGTATACCAGTTATTTTCTCCAACACTCCACCGTAAATAATATCTGATGGTCATTTCATACAAAATCATCTGTGTTATTACCTACTTACTTGATAAACATTTTTCATTTAGACCCAGTTACCCAGAATGCACACTTCTAGATATTTGACTAATAATTTACGAAATATTAATCTGATTTCTATTTTCCTTTTTTTGAGGTGGTGCCCCAAAAACAAGTGCATAAGCATTGAGATTCTGCTACACATTTTAAGACAAACCAAGAACATTTGGGCAAGTTATATTTTGTCCCTGTCAGGGGAAAAATACATGGGAAATTGAGTCTAGGTTGAAAAATACCCAAAATACACTTGAACTTGTTTCACATACTGCACAACAATGTCATTGATTTAATTTAGATGGTCAAAAAAGGTCTACATTCCATTGTGAGAAGACAAGGTATACCAGTCAAAGTAATAGAGTGGTGTAATAGAATGACACAAAAGCAGTTAAATGCAGTAAAGTTGCAGCATTCAAAAGAAGCATGAGTCAAACCAGGAAATCAATCCAATCAAGCAAACAAATCTGACAAGGAGCAGGCCGGTAGAGTAGAGTCTGTGAATTCAGGCAGAGGTTCAAAACAGGCAGGTCAGGTGTGACAGAGCGGCTCTGTCACTAACTGTGGGCAGCGCATACACACACACGCATACACACACAATGCACATTGCTCCGTGGTGTCGCTGGCTGCAAGCAGCACACACACACCTGTATGCACACAAGACTCTCGGACCTGTTCACGTCGGAGCGCACACACACACACGCCTGACTGACGGTTCTCCGACACACACACACCCTGTTCTCTGACACACACACACCTGAACTTTCCCCAGGCATCAACGGGTTTCTCCCCCTTCGAACTGCTGTATGGCTGGGAGGTACAGGGACCCTTGGATCTGCTCCGGAAAGGCTGGGAGACACCATCAACAACCCAAAGCGACAGAAGTGTGGTGCAGTTCGTGCTGGAAATGAGGGAGCGGTTGGCAAGGTACCAGGAGGAGGCAGCAGTTAATCTGCCGGAGGCCCAGAGAAGCCAAAAGACTTGGTATGACCAACAGGCCCGGCACCGTGAGTTCCAGCCTGGGCAAAAAGTCTTGCTGCTTCTCCCTTCCTCAAACAGCAAGCTCCTGGCAAAATGGCAAGGGCCATACATCATCAACCGGAAAATGGTCCCAGTGACCTACGAGATCCATCACCCAGAAAAGAAAAAGACCAAGCAAACTTACCATGTAAACCTCCTGAAAGAATGGAAGGACCAGCTGGTCCAGGCTCCAATGAAGATTCTGCTGGTAAGGAAGGTTGACAGTGATGATGAGGCAGAGACTGAACTAGAGACCCTGACTAGCCCAGCTGTTCCAGTGTTGGCACATCTCGAACCCGACCACGCTGCACAGCTCCTCCAGGTCTTCAAGGAGGCCCCTTCCTTATTTGCTGCCAGCCCAGGGAAAACAACGTTTGTAGAGCACGCCATTCGCCTCAAGGACAGACGGCCAATTCGCCAACGTCCCTACCAGGTTCCCCAGCAGCTGGTGGGAAAACTGCAGCAGGAGGTGGAGGAGATGTTGAAGCTAGGAGTAATCGAGCCGTCCAGCTCTGAGTGGTGCAGTCAGGTTGTCATAGTTTTCAAGAAGGATGGCTCACTCTGTATATGTATTGACTTCCGGAAGCTCAATGTCATCTCGGAGTTTGACGCCTACCCCATGCCAAGAATTGAGGATTTGCTGGAGAAGATTGGATCTGCCAAATACATCACCACCCTTGATCTCTGCAAGGGACACTGGCAGGTGCCACTGGAGGAGTCGTGTCGACCATACACAGCATTCCGAACCCCAGCGGGACTCTTTCAATTCACTGTCATGCCATTTGGGCTACATGGAGCCCCAGCCACCTTCCAAAGATTAATGAACCAAGTACTCCAGGGGTGTGACCACTGCAGCGCTGCGTATTTTGACGACGTGGTGATCTTCAGCAACAGCTGGGCAGAGCATCTTCAACATCTCTCTTTGGTTCTAGGGAAGATACAGAAGGCCGGGCTGACACTCAACCCCTCCAAGTGTGAGTGGGCACAACAAGAGACACGATACCTTGGTTACCAGTTGGGACGAGGAGAGATACGTCCGCAGGTGGATAAGGTGGAAGCTATCCAGAACTGCCCTCGACCCCGCACCAAGAAGGAGGTACGGTCCTTCCTTGGATTGATTGGCTGGTACAGGCGGTTCGTGCCTCAGTTTGCAACCATTGCAGCCACACTCACAGCTTTGACATGCAAAGACAAGAGGAACCCAGTAACCTGGTCAGATGACTGTGAAACAGCCTTCAGTACCCTGAAAACCCACCTGTGTTCATCTCCTGTCCTCAAGAGTCCAGACTTTCAGAAAAGATTTCTGGTACAGGTGGATGCATCAGCAGTTGGCCTTGGAGCAGTTCTGGCCCAAGGTGACCCTGGAGAAGAACACCCGATCTTGTACCTGAGCCGCAAGCTTCAGCCACGTGAGACCAGGTATTCTGCTGTGGAAAAAGAGGGCCTGGCCATCAAGTGGGCTCTGGAGAGCCTGCGCTAGTACTTGCTGTGATGTGAGTTTGATCTGGAAACTGACCATCGGGCTCTCACCTGGATTAACAGCATGAAGGACCACAACAGTCACCTAATTCGATGGTACCTCTCACTGCAGCCCTTTAAGTTTGTCATCAGACACCGATCAGGCAAAACCAATGTGGTGGCCGACTACCTCTCCAGATTGCCGCACATCGCCAATCTCCAGGAGGAGGGGGATGATGTGACGGAGCAGAATACAAAATGCTGGAGAGCAGCACTGACTGGTTTGACCCAGGAGACAAGGAAAGTAGGTGGGATCCTCATATTTTATGGAAGGCGGAGGTGCACAGCCATGGAGTTGATGATCTTGGAGACAGGAAAGGGTCCAACAAATGTAGGAGCCAGTTTCCTAGACTACACTGAGGGGCACACCCCGAGAGGACAACCAAGTGCTCCAAGCACTATCCAGGACTGTAGTGCGGTGTGGTGAGTCAATGAATCAGCCTGCTTCTGATCAGGTTTTCTTGATCAAAAGAAAACCTGATATCTCCTTAATTATCAGAGAGGAACGTAGGAGTGCATTGGCGGAGGATTTTAACGCCCTCAAGTCAGAGCTAAAGTCGACGCGGGCTGACATTACAAACAACACAGCTGCTATGAAATGCAGAAATCGACAATGTGAATGTGGACCTCGGGGACTTGAAGGATGGACTATCTACATGGTCGGACGAAGTGGTTTCGTTACAAGCTACAGTAACCAGCCTTCAAACTCAGGTGGTAACCCTAAAAGACAGGTGCGAGGACACTGAGGGGAGGATGAGACGGGACAACATCCGGAATAGTCGGCATTGATGGACAGCCGGACTCCAGCTCACCGACGGACGTATCAAAAGTTAGAAACAGAAACCGGATCATCATATTCCCTGACTACACCTCCACTGTTACCAAGGCCAGAACTGCATTCACGGAAGTACAAAAAACGCACGTGGACAGAGAGGAGTCCACTACAGCCTGCTTTACCCAGCCAGACGCCGTATCTCATATAGGGATGAGGACATGGAATTTGCTGACCCCATGAAAGCCATTGAGTATGTCCAGAAAAAATGTATCCCGCTTACTGAGCTTCAGGACTGAATGTATCCTTAACACGTATGGACGATAATAACAAGGTCTGTGGATTAAGTTGAGTGATCTCTATGTTGCCATATAAATGGTTTATACACAGATATTACCTGTTTTATTCTATTTACAGTTCACCTGTTGCCTTAAGTTTATAGGGTTTATTGTGCTTTCATTATTACTACCTCACAAGTAACCACTCTAATAATATGTTCAGTATTTGCACTGTATTTAATTCAGTGTGCAACCCAGATGGCGGCTACATCACAAGGGGCTGTTTATACGATATTAGGTTTTGCAGGGGCCCTTGACTTGAACACTCTTATTTCCCCTTATCCTAGTGCACCTCAAGCACAATCAAATTCAACCTAGACGTGCACTTTTACTGCCGACTACAGCGGCTAGGGACCAGGTCCCACCGTTCTTCCCAGGTTAGCTAACTGTAGTTTCGTTAGCTATCTCATTCTTTTATCTGTTCCGGTCCTCCTGTTCCTTGGGGACCTTGTGTTGAACACAATAACAAAAAGGGCAAAAACTTTTCACTGTATTCAGTTTCTTATTGTTTTTTTTCGTTAAAGCTAAAAATATTCGGCACGGCTGTAGCTATAGCTTCTCCCATTCCCTTTGGATCCAGTTAGTACTCCAGCCTCCTTCAATCCACATCACAATTCTCATGTTTGTTTCGCACAGTGTCCACTCCTGCGCCTCATCCCTCCTCCCTTGTGTCCAGCACATTGGGATCAAAATATACAACATACATTATAAGTAATGAACACACTAAAAATTATAAGCAACAATGTTAAGGGTCCTCATAATCCTGTTAAGAGAAAGAAAATCCTACACCAGCTGAAACGAGCAAACTGTCAGGTAGCATTCCTGCAGGAAACCCAGCTATCTGATTTGGAACATGAAAAGTTAAAAAAGTCATGGGCAGATAAAGTATATTACTCCTCACATCGATCTGGAAGAAAAAAGGGGGTGTCCATGCTCATCCACAGACAAATTATTTTCACACAAACAACGGTACATAAAGACACTGAAGGTAAATATATCTTGGTTAATTGGTTGATTGATGGTATAGCAGTGTCCCTCATAAACATATATGCACATAATGGAGACGAGCCAGGCTTCATCAGAACATTGTTTAATGCAATATTGTAGTATAGCACTGGACTGCTGTTGATGGGAGGAGATTCTAACTGTGTGATGTCGCAATCAATGGACCGGCAACCAGGTTCTAAATCTCCTGCATTAAAAATGGGCAGAATGCTCAAACACTTATCCATAGAATCAGGCCTAGTGGACATATGGAGGAGCAAGTTCCCCAGAAAACGGGACTCACTTTTTATTCAAGTAGGCATGTGTCCTATTCAAGGATTGACTATTTCTTCACTCCCAAGGATGAGCTGTATAGGATAGTGGATATTGAGATACAACCTATCACTATTTCGGACCACGCACCTGTCACACTTGAATGGGATACAGGCCACAGACCAAGCTCCAAGCAATGGAGACTCAATGCTTCTCTCCTCAATGATAAAGAATATGTCTCCTTCATCACAGCGGAGCTCAAGCAATATTTACCTCACCTGAAACTTCACCCCTCATACTGTTGGATTGTCCATCCATCCATCCATTTTCTTCCGCTTATCCTGGGCCGGGTCGCGGAGGCAGCTGCCTGAGCAGGGACACCCAGACTTCCCTCTTCCCGGACACTGCCTCCAGCTCTTCCGGGAGGATCCCAAGGCGTTCCCAGGCCAGCTGTGTGACATAGTCACACCAGCGTGTCCTGGGTCTTCCTCGGGGTCTCCTCCCGGCGGGACATGCCAGGAACACTTCCCGAGGGAGGCGTCCCGGGGGCATCCGAAACAGATGCCAGAGCCACCTCAGCTGGCTCCTCTCGATGTGGAGGAGCAGCGGCTCTACTCCAAATCCTCCCGGGTGACAGAGCTCTTCACCCTATCTCTAAGGGAGCGCCCTGCCACCCTGCGGAGGAAACTCATTTCGGCCGCTTGTATCCGGGATCTTATTCTTTCGGTCATGACCCAAAGTTCATGGCCATAGGTGAGGGTAGGAACGTAGATTGACTGGTAAATCGAGAGCTTCGCCTTTCGGCTCAGCTCTCTCTTCACCATGACGGACCGATACAACGACCGCATTACTGCGGCCACTGCACCGATCCGCCTGTCAATCTCACGCTCCATCCTTCCCTCACTCGTGAACAACCCCAAGATACTTAAACTCCTCCGCTTGAGGCAGGATCTCTTCCAACCTGGAGGGAGCAAGCCACCTTTTTCCGGTCGAGAACCATGGCCTCGGATTTGGAGGTGCTGATTCTCATCCCAGCCACTTCACACGCGGCTGCAAACCGCCCCAGGACATGCTGGAGGTCCCGGCTCGAAGGAGCCAACAAGACCACATCATCCGCAAAAAGCAGAGATGAGATCCAGTGGCTCCCGAACCAGATCCCCTCCGGCCCGTGGGGCGCCTAGAAATTCTGTCCATAAAAATAATGAACAGAACCGGTGACAAAAGGCAGCCCTGCCAGGGTCCAACATGCACTGGGAACAGGTCTGACTTACTTCCGGCAATGCGAACCAAGCTCCTGCTCCGGTCGTACAAGGACCGTACAGCCCTTAACAGAGGGCCTCCGACCCCATACTCCCGGAGCACCTCCCACAGAATGCCACGAGGGACACGGTCGAATGCTTTCTCCAAGTCCACAAAACACATGTGGACTGGTTGGGCAAACTCCCATCAACCCTTGAGCACCCTGCGGAGGGTATAGAGCTGGTCCAGTGTTCCACGGCCAGGACAAAAACCACATTGTTCCTCCTGGATCCGAGGTTCGACTATCGGCCGAATTCTCCTCTCCAGCACCCTGGAATAGACTTTCCCAGGGAGGCTGAGGAGTGTGATCCCCCGATTGTTGGAACACACCCTCCGGTCCCCCTCCTTGAACCGGCACCTTATCGTGGTGGAGGGGTTTGACCACCTGAATGATCCTAGGAGCTATGTTGTCCGGGGCTTAATGCCCCTGGTAGGGTCTCCCAAGGCAAACAGGTCCTAGGTGACGGGTCAG
This sequence comes from Sparus aurata, assembly GCF_900880675.1. Taxonomy (NCBI): domain Eukaryota; kingdom Metazoa; phylum Chordata; class Actinopteri; order Spariformes; family Sparidae; genus Sparus; species Sparus aurata. Next base: position 305,850 of record NC_044190.1, on the reverse strand, counting down.
ACTAAGATTGGTTCACAAGCCCCTAATGACAGAAAAAACAGCAAGGAAGTTCACATCGCCCGGATTGGCGTCACCAGGGCCCCACCCTGGAGCCAGGCCTTGGGTTGGGGCTCGCAGGCGAGCGCCTGGTGGCCGGGTCTTTGTCCACTGGACCCGGCCGGGCGCACCCTGAACGAGCAACATGGGCCCGCCCACCCGTGGGCTCACCACTCGCGGGAGGGTTCAGAAGGGGCCGGTGCAGTGGGATATGGGTGGCAGTCGTGGGCGGGGGCCCCGGCGACCCAATCCCCGGATGGCGACTCTAGCCATGGGGACATGGAATGTCACTGTTGGATTGTGCTAAAGCTTATTTATGTACCAGGAAAAGACAAAAAGAGTCTAAACAGCGAGAATTGGAATATAAAATCAGAGAGTAACAACATAAACATAAACAACTGGCTTTGAATAGTGTCCTAAAGGACCTAAATGCAACTTGTAGAGAACTTAACGGTCTACTAACGCATAAGATTGAGGATACGGTGAGATTTACCAATCATTGGTACTATGAGTATGGCAACAGAGCAAGTAGACTATTAGCATTTACATTAAGAAAACAGCACGATACACAATACAGAGAATAAAATCACAAAACCAGGTAAAATAGCAAAATCCTTTGCAGAGTTCTGTCAGGGTTTATATAAGAATTCGGATACCCGTACTGATGTAGGAGATACACTACTTGATAATGAAGGTAATTAATCACAGGCGATTAATAACAATCGTAGATGGGGCACCACCTCCGTTGTTTAACTATTGTAATAATACGGAGGGAATTATTCCAGAAATCTAACTGTACAAGTTTGGCTTGAGCTGTTCAAATTAATTCAAATCAGTTTATTCAATTCCAAAATCTATATTCAATCTCATATTCTGAATTAGTGATTTCTTTACATAGATCCATCGATTTTCCACATCAAATTAAACTTGCACAGACAAGGTCATACGGTTATATATGTTTATTAACTAAAATAGTTTTAAAAAGTCGTAAATAAAATGAAATGATAATTCAAAGATATGACAATGGGTAACAGAAAATGTGGAGACTGTGAAGGGTAAAATATTAAGATTAGGTGACTTATGAGAGATGGTGAATTTTGCGGGACGGCAAGTTAATTTCAAAATATTACGGGAGTAATTTTTAAACCTTAACGAAGCCCTAACCGAAATTCTCTTTAAGCTCATAAAATGGGAATTGAAGCTTCCCACTGAGCAAGCAACGTCTATGGATGTCCAAGAAAAGTTGATATCACGTCGGTCGGTCCAGGTCATGATCTGGATGTCCATATGACAGCCAGAATTAGTTGATGGATGACGTTGCGATTATAGTCCAGCCTGACGCGATTCTGGACGTCTAGAGACAACCAAACTGAGTTGCAAATCGACGTTCTGCTAGGCCATGATCTGGACGTCCATATGACAGCCAGAATTAGTTGATGAATGACATTGCGATTATAGTCCAGTCTGACCTGATTCTGGACGTCTATATACAACAAAACCGACTTGCAAATAGACGTTATGCTACACCAATATCTGGACGTCCATATCTCAGCCAGAATTTGTTGATGAATGACATTGCGATTATAATCCAGCCTGACCCGGTTCTGGACGTCTAGAGACAACCAAACTTGTCAGGCTCGGCAAAAAGAGAGGACTCAGATGCAGATAGGCAGCGGTAATGACAGGTTTTATTTTCTGCTCTGTATCTCTTCAGACAGCATGACAAATCAGGTGGCTATGAAAATCTAAGTGTCCAGTGGACACAGCAAGAACAAAGAAACACAAGAACAAAAAACACTCCCGTAGGAGGACAAAGGAAGACTACACTATTCTTTAATTTGACTTTCTTTGAAAAACATTAATAAATTAAAACTGCAAGCAGTGATGAACGGGCCCTCGCAGTCCGCGCGCGCGTCGGGGCATGCTGCCGTCCAAACGCGCTCCACCTTAAGCCCCATTGCTTGATCGTTGTTCATGGAGGTGGCAACCGCCTGCGTTTGGGACAGTGCACGCGGGGGTTGAATATCAGCCTCTTCTCCCAACGTGTGTTTGTAACGCGCTGGGTTGCCCCTGCCAGTATCAAGCGCTTTCAGGTGAAGTCAGAACAACTTCTTGCAATCCACAGAAACCCAAATGGACTGCAGGTGAATGACTTCTACAACATTTAGTAATCGGGTATGTATTGACAATCGCTTCTGCACCGTTACGTTGTGTGAAGTGTTATGGCCTTCTCTTTGCCTTTGTCTGGAATTCAGGCATGGACACCTGTGTTTTTGCAGGGAATAGATTGGAAGTGGGACGGGGGGGGGGACGGGGGGGGGGGGTTGTGGATTGCAGTAAACTTCCTCTGCCCTAAATTCGAACCCGGGCCCACTGCGTATGTGGCATGCACTCCAACCACTCGACCACCGGCGCAGCTAAGACACTGCCTTCTGTTGTCACCGTGAAGGCAGGAAGGCAGCGCAGCATAGGGGAGGATGGAAGTGGAATGCCACAGATTTAGATAGGTAGTGGAGTGCAGCCAGATGTGATTCTTCCTTTTGGAAAGGGACAGCAGTCAAGTGACCAGGTTTGACCAGCGTCCTGCAGTAGCTGTGTTTAACCACAGAACTCACTCAGTTGTTTCATATCGCAGGGGAAGCCACTTCGTTCATCGCGGAAGAGTTGGGCAGAATCACAACTACACACATCTTGTTGTGTGCCACATTGACAGGGCAGACACAACACGCAAATGGCATTCTTAGCAAATTGGCTTTTTTGAAAATTGTGTGCTGTGGCTCACTACCACTCACTTATCCATTATGTGGCTCTACCCATTACCCTTCAAATATGCCCTGTTGTAACGTGCAATGTAGACAAAACTACCTGCAAATGCCATGTACATCTGACTATGTTTGTCATTACTGCACATAAATGAGTGTAGAATGATGCTTCACTTGCCTTCTTTCAACAATGTATTTATGGCTGTCTATCAGTGTCAAGCTTTTGATCTAAGTTCTGCTTTGTTTGCTAGTTTTTATTCCAAGAAGTGTGTGCTGCCACCTTTTGAAGTTTCAATAAAATCTGATGAATATGATACATGTGCCTTGAAAGACAACAGTGCCATCTAGTGGGGACTTGCATCACCTACACCATCAATTCATGTGCTTCTAAGCAAAATTGACCACTTCCTGTTTGACTGAGAGTGTGGGTGTAAATGAGTCATTTGTGCATCTTGTCATGACACACATGCGTGCCACATTTCATTCATGTACATGCATGTAGGACGCCCAGATTGCCTGAAATAAAACTTGCTTCATGTTTCCAGTGGGTGGCGCCATGGATATGACACAGTATTGATGCACAGATCTATTCAGGGCCACTCCCTCTAGATTCCCTCTAGATTTGGCCGAGCTAGGAAATAGTATGAAGGAGATATCAGCACTTGATGCTTCATGACGAAGGATTGTTATGGCAGGCTCCACAACTGCCAGCAGGTATGACTTAGGATAAAGATTTTAATAACTTTTCATTTTCAAGGTCAGAGGATGCTACTGAGTGACTTTGAAGTCGGTGGTGTTACATCTGTAGGAGGAGATAATTTACGTACAAAGATTGGCATAATTCAACATGGCGGCCAAAAGCAAAATGGCAGACTAAGTACTGATGCTGAAATTCGTTCGGGGAGACAGCCTCTACAGTTACAATCAGTTTGGTGTGGATAGGAAATTCTATGTTGAAGTCATGTAGCCTCGATGCTTGACCGCGAGGGGGAAAAAATGGTTTCCACCGCCCCACCCACTAAAGCATGTCGCAGCTGAAAGATTTTAATAACTTTTGTTCTCCAAGGCATGAAGAAAATTACTGATTTAATGTGAAGACTGTTGTGTTTAAGCTCTAGGACAAGATAATTTTCAAAGTTGGCATGAATTTGTCAAAAATTCCGCCACACATCAAATGAACTGACTTCCTGTTGGAGTGAGAGTAAGCATCCAAATGGGTTTTTTGTGCGTCTGGTCATGATGAAGGTGCGTACCAATTTTCATCCTTCCTTCTATGTACAAGTAGGAGGCGGTGCATCACAATAGGGGGCGCTACAGAGCCCACGCGTCACCGCCACGCCCCATGACCACACACATCTCATCAGGGCAACTCCCTCTGCATTCCTGAGAGATTTGGCCGAGATAGGAAATTGTATGAAGAAGTTATGAGGACACGATGCTTTACGGCGAAGGATTCGAATTGCCCGCTCCACTGTGGCCAGCAGGTATAACTTAGGATAAAGATTTCCATAACTTTTCATCTTCAAGGGCAGAGGATGCTACTGAGTGACTTTGAAGTCGGTGGCGTTACATCTGTAGGAGGAGATAATTTATGTATGAAGATTGGCAATATTTCAAAATGGTGGCGAAAAGCAAAATGGCCGACTTAGTATTGATGCTGAGATTTGTTCGGGGAGACAGCCTCTACAGTTACAAGCAGTTTGGTGTGGATAGGAAATTGTATGATAAAGTTATAAAGCCTCGATGCTTGACCGCGAGGGGAAAAAATGGTTTCCACCGCCCCGCCCACTAAAGCATGTCGCAGCTGAAAGATTTTAATGACTTTTGTTCTCCAAGGCATGAAGAAAATTACTGAGTTAATTTGAAGACTGTTGTGTTTAAGCTCTAGGACAAGATAATTTTCAAAGTTGGCATGAATTGGACAAAAACGCTGCCACACATCTAAATAGCTGACTTCCTGTTGGAGTGACAGTATGGTCCCCCAGACTTTTTTGTGCGTCTGCTCATGAGGAATCTGCGTATTGAATTTCGTTCTTCTACGCACTTGTGGGAGGCGGGGATGAACATTAGGGGGCGCTACAGAGCCCGCAGGTCACAACCACGCCTAATGACAATGCAGGATCGCAATTTTCGCCAGATGTAACATATATTCCAAATTTGGTGAGTGTTTGGGTATGTTCAGGCATCCAAAACTGCATTCAAACTTGGAGAAGAAAATTTCTGTCCTTCCAATAACAATAGGGACCTCGCAGGTCTACCTGCTCGGGCCTTAATAATTTTTCCAATTTCAATAGGGACCTCACAGGTCGATGACCTGCTCGGGCCCTAATAAAAATCACTCACAGAGGAAAAGCACACAGGCTATGAAAATTAACTGCTCTCTCTTAGCTGACAAAATTACAACAGAAAACGCTCCAATCGCTCGATCGTTGTTCACGGAGGCGGCAACCGCCTGCGTTTGGGACGGTGCACGCGGGGGGTGAATATCAGCCTCTTCTCCCAACGTGTGTTTGTAACGCCGTGGGTTGCCCCTGCCAGTATCAAGCGCTTTAAGGTGAAGTCAGAACAACTTCCTGCAATCCACAGAAATCCAAAGAAACTGCAGGTGAATGATTTCTAAAACATTTAGTAATCAGGTACGTTTTGACAATCGATTCTGCACCGTTACGTTGTGTGAAGGGTTACAGCCTTCTCTTTGCCTTTGTCTGGAATTCAGGCATGGACACCTGTGATTTTGCAGGGAATAGATTGGAAGTGGGACAGAGAGGGGGGAGTTGTGGCTTGCAGTAAACTTCCTCCGCCCTAAATTCGAACCCGGGTCCACTGCATATGTGGCATGCACGCCAACCACTCGACTACCGGCGCAGATAAGACACTGCCTTCTGTTGTCACCGTGAAGGCAGGAAGGCAGCGCATCATAGGGGAGGATGGAAGTGGAATGCCACAGATTAAGATAGGTAGTGGAGTGCAGCCAGAGGTGATTCTTCCTTTTGAAAAGGGACAGCGGTCAAGTGACCAGGTTTGACGAGCGTCCTGCAGTAGCGGTGTTTAACCAAAGAACCCACTCAGTTGTTTCATATCGCAGTGGAATCCACTTCGTTCATCGCGGAAGAGTTGGGCAGAATCACAACTACACACATCTTGTTGTGTGCCACCTTGACAGGGCAGACACAACACGCAAATGGCATTCTTAGCAAATTGGCTTATTTGAAAATTGTGTGCTGTGGCTTACTACCACTGACTTATCCATTATGTGGCTCAACCCATTACCCTTCAACTATGCCCTGTTGTAACGTGCAATTCAGACAAAACTACCTGCAAATGCCATGTACATCTGACTATGTTTGTCATCATTGCACATAAATATGTGTAGAATAATGCTTAATTTGCCTTCTTTCAAAAAATGTATTTATGGCTGTCTATCAGTGTCAAGCTTTTGATCTAAGTTCTGCTTTGTTTACTAGTTTTTATCCCAAGAAGTGCATGCTGCCACCTTTTAAAGTTTCAATAAAATCTGATGAATATGATACATGTGCCTTGAAAGACAACAGTGCCATCTAGTGGCGACTTGCATCACCTACACCATCAATTCATGTGCTTCTAAGCAAAATTGACCACTTCCTGTTTGACTGAGAGTGTGGGTGTAAATGAGTCATTTGTGCGTCTTGTCATGACACACATGCGTGCCACATTTCATTCATGTACATGCATGTAGGACGCCCAAATTGCCTGAAATAAAACTTGCTTCATATTTCCAGTGGGTGGCGCTATGGATATGACACAGTATTGATGCACAGATCTATTCAGGGCCACTCCCTCTAGATTCCCTCTAGATTTTGCCGAGCTAGGAAATAGTATGAAGGAGATATCAGCACTTGATGCTTCATGACGAAGGATTGTTATGGCAGGCTCCACAACTGCCAGCAGGTATGACTTAGGATAAAGATTTTAATTAAAACTGCAAGCAGTGATGAACGGGCCCTCGCAGTCCGCGCGAGTGTTGCGGCGTGCTGCCGTCTAAACGTGCCGCGGCTTTAGCCCCGGTGCTCGGTCGTTGTTCACGGAGGCGGCAACCGCCTGCGTTTGGGACGGTGCACGCCGGGGGTGAATATCAGCCTCTTCTCCCAACGTGTGTTTGTAACGCGGTGGGTTGCCCCTGCCATTATTAAGCGCTTTCATGTGAAGTCAGAACGACTTCCTGCAATCCACAGAAATCCAAAAGGACTACAGGCGAATGATTTCTAAAACATTTAATAATCGGGTACGTTTTGACAATCGATTCTGCACCGTTACGTTGTGGTTAAGTGTTACGGCCTTCTCTTTGCCTTTGTCTGGAATTCAGGCATTGACACCTGTGTTTTTGCAGGGAATAGATTGGAAGTGGGACAGAGAGGGGGGGGGGGGGGGTTATGGCTTGCAGTAAACCTCCTCCGCCCTAAATTCGAACCAGGGTCCACTGCGTATGTGCCACGCACTCCAACCACTCGACCGCCGGCGCAGCTAAGACACTGCTGTCTGTTCTCACCGTGAAGGCAGGAAGGCAGCGCATCATAGGGGAGGATGGAAGTGGAATGCCACAGATTTAGATAGGTAGTGGAGTGCAGCCAGATGTGATTCTTCCTTTTGTAAAGGGACAGCGGTCAAGTGACCAGGTTTGACCAGCGTCCTGCACAGTGGCGCCCCAGAACAGTTTCATTGGGGGGGAGGCAGATGGGGCCAGTGAAAATCTTAGGGTGGCACACCAAAATGGTCCTTCTTGTGGCAACTCAGATTCAGCTCCAGTCAGTGGCTGCGTATTGCATTCCCCTGGACTCTTTTTCATTAAAGACAATATGCATCCAACACATTTACCTCAAGTTTGAGAAACACACAAACATTTCAGACAAATACAAAAATGTTGTTGTTTCTTCTTCTGCTTCTTGCGCTGACTTCCCGTCAGACAGCACACCTTTCAGCACGTAAGGACCCCTGCAGATGGAGATTTAAATTACAGTTCCCTATTGAGCCAGCACCTTAGTCAGTCAGGGAAATTGGTGGGAGCACTGGGGGGGCCAGTGGTCCTGCAGTAGCTGTGTTTAACCAAAGAGCTCACTCAGTTGTTTCAAATCGCAGGGGAAGCCACTTCGTTCATCGCGAAAAAGTTGGGCAAAATCACAAATACACACATCTTGTTGTGTGCCACATTGACAGGGCAGACACAACACGCAAATGGCATTCTGAGTAAATTGGTTCATTTAACATTGTGTTCTGTGACTTACTACCACTGACTTATCCATTATGTGGCTCTAAACATTACCCTTCAATTATTCCATGTTGTGATGTGCAATTTAGACAAAACTACCTGCAAATAACATGTACATCTGACTATGTTTGTGATCAATGCAGATAAATGAGTGTCAAATGATGCTTCACTTGCCTTCTTTCAAAAATGTATTTATGGCTGTCTATGAATGTCATGCTTTTGATCTAAGTTCTCCTTTGTTTGCTAGTTTTTATTCCATGAAGTGCATGCAGCCACATTTTGAAGTTTCAATCAAATCTGATAAATTTGAGGCTGACTTCCTGCCATGGAATGAAATTATCTAGAGGTTATCCAGAGGTTGCTAAGTACAAAGGACACCTGTGACTTGAAAGACAACACTGCCATCTAGTGGCGACTTGTGTCACTCACAGCTTGTAGGAGCCCTAATGGAATGAGATTAAAACTAATTTATGTTCCATAGGGTAGGGCTATGGATATGACAGAGTATTGATGCACAGATCTATTCATGGGGACTCCCTCTCGATTCCCTCTAGATTTGGCCTAGATAGGAAATAGTATGAAGGAGTTATCAGGACTTGATGCTTCATGATGAAGGATTGTTATGGCGGGCTCCGCAACTGTCAGCAGGAATGACGTAGGATAAAGATTTCAATAACTTTTCATCTTCAAGGTCAGAGGATGCTACTGAGTGACTTTGAAGTCTGTGGTGTTACATCTGTAGGAGGAGATAATTTAAGTACGAAGATTGGCATAATTCAACATGGCGGCCAAAAGCAAAATGGCAGACTAATTATTGACGCTGAGATTTGTTCAGGGAGACAGCCTCTACAGTTACGAGCAGTTTGGTGTGGATAGGACATTGTATGTTGAAGTTATAAAGCCTCGATGCTTGACGGCGTGAGGACAAAATGGTTTCCACCGCACCGCCAACTTAACCTTGGCGCAGCTGAATGATTTCCATAACTTTTGTTCTTCGAGGCATGAAGAAAATTACTGAGTTAACTTGAAGACTGTGGTGTTTAAGCTCTAGGACAAGATAATTTTCAAAGTAGGCATGATTTGGACAAAAATGCCGCCACACATCTAAATGACTGCCTTCCTGTTTGACGGACACTAGGAGTCCAAATGGGTTTTTTGTGTGTCCGGTCATGAGGAATATGCGTACCAATTTTCGTCCTTCTATGTTACAAGTAGGAGGCGGGGCATCACAATAGGGGGCGCTACAGAGCCCACGCGTCACGGCCACGCCCCATGACTACACAGGTCTCATCAGGACGACTCCCTCTGCATTCCTGAGAGATTTGGCCGAGATAAGACATTGTATGAAGAAGTTATGAGGACACGATGCTTTACGGCGAAGGATTTGAATTGACCGCTCCACTGTGGCCAGCAGGTATGACGTAGGATAAAGATTTCCATAACTTTTCATCTTCAAGGTCAGAGGATGCTACTGAGTGACTTTGAAGTCGGTGGTGTTACATCTGTAGGAGGAGATAATTTAAGTACGAAGATTGGCAATATTTCAACATGGCGGCCAAAGGTAAAATGGCAGACTAAGTATTGATGCTGAGATGTGTTCGGGGAGACAGCCTCTACACTTATGAGAAGTTTGGTGTGGATAGGAAATTGTATGTTGAAGTTATAAAGCCTCGATGCTTGAACGCGAGGGGAAAAAATGGTTTCCATCGCCCCGCCCACTAATGTATGTCGCAGCTGAAAGATTTTAATAACTTTTGTTCTCCAAGGCATGAAGAAAATTACTGAGTTAATTTGAAGAATGTGGCGTTTAAGCTCTAGGACAAGATAATTTTCAAAGTAGGCATGAATTGGACAAAAATGCCGCCACACATCTAAATGACTGACTTCCTGTTGGACTGACACTAGGGGTCCAAATAGGTTTTTTGTGCGTCTGGTCCTGAGGAATCTGCGTACCACATTTCGTTCTTCTAGGCACTTGCAGGACGAAGGGATAAACATTAGGGGGCGCTACAGAGCCCGCAGGTCACGGCCTCACCCAACGGCATTAAATTATCAAATTTTTCATTAGATGTGACGTATATTCCAAATTTGGTGAGTTTTTGGGTATGTCCAGGCCTCCAAAATTGCCGTTAAAGTGGTACAGGAAAAATAATAACGAAGAATAATTCTTCCAATTACAATAGGGACCTCACAGGTCGATGACCTGCTCGGGCCCTAATTAAAACTGCAAGCAGTGATGAACGGGCCCTCGCAGTCCTCGCGCGCGTCGGGGCATGCCGCTGTCCAAACGCGCCGCGGCTTAAGCCCCGTTCCTCGATCGTTGTTCACGGAGGCGGCAACCGCCTGCGTTTGGGACGGTGCACGCCGGGGGTGAATATCAGCCTCTTCTCCCAACGTGTGTTTGTAACGCGGTGGGTTGCCCCTGCCAGTATCAAGCGCTTTCAGGTGAAGTCAGAACAACTTCGTGCAATCCACAGAAATCCTAATGGGCTGCAGGTGAATGATTTCTAAAACATTTAATAATCGGGTACGTTTTGACAATCGATTCTGCACCGTTACGTTGTGTGAAGTGTTACGGCCTTCCCTAGATTGGAAGTGGGACAGAGAAGGGGGGGTTGTGGCTTGCAGTAAACTTCCTCCGCCCTAAATTCAAACCTGGGTCCACTGCGTATGTGGCATGCACTCCAACCACTCGACCACCGGCGCAGATAAGACACTGCCTTCTGTTGTCACCGTGAAGGCAGGAAGGCAGCGCATCATAGGGGAGGATGGAAGTGGAATGCCACAGATTTAGATAGGTAGTGGAGTGCAGCCAGATGTGATTCTTCCTTTTGGAAAGGGACAGCGGTCAAGTGACCAGATTTGACGAGCGTCCTGCAGTAGCGGTGTTTAACCAAAGAACTCACTCAGTTGTTTCATATCGAAGTGGAATTCACTTCGTTCATCGCGGAAGAGTTGGGCAGAATCACAACTACACACATCTTGTTGTGTGCCACATTGACAGGGCAGACACAACACGCAAATGGCATTCTTAGCAAATTGGCTTATTTGAAAATTGTGTGCTGTGGCTCACTACCACTCACTTATCCATTATGTGGCTCAACCCATTACCATTCAAATATGCCCTGTTGTAACGTGCAATTCAGACAAAACTACCTGCAAATGCCATGTACATCTGACTATATTTGTCATCACTGCACATAAATATGTGCAGAATAATGCTTCACTTGCCCTCTTTCAAAAATGTATTTATGGCTGTCTATCAGTGTCAAGCTTTTGATCTAAATTCTGCTTTGTTTACCAGTTTTTATTCCAAGAAGTGCATGCTGCCACCTTTTGAAGTTTCAATAAAATCTGATGAATATGCGGCTGACTTACTGGAATTGAATGGAATCATTCAGAGGTTATCTAGATAGGATGCAAATGCCATGTACATCTGACTATGTTTGTCATCACTGCACATAAATATGTGCAGAATAATGCTTCACTTGCCCTCTTTCAAAAATGTATTTATGGCTGTCTATCAGTGTCAAGCTTTTGATCTAAGTTCTGCTTTGTTTACCAGTTTTTATTCCAAGAAGTGCATGCTGCCACCTTTTGAAGTTTCAATAAAATCTGATGAATATGCGGCTGACTTACTGGAATTGAATGGAATCATTCAGAGGTTATCTAGATAGGATACATGTGCCTTGAAAGACAACAGTGCCATCTAGTGGCGACTTGTATCACGTACATCATACATTCATGTGCTTCTAAGCTAAATAGACCACTTCCTGTTGGACTGAGAGTGTGGGTGTAAATGAGTCATTTGTGCGTCTTCTCATAACACACATGCATGCCAAATTTCATTCATGTACATGCATGTAGGGCGCCAAAATTGACTGTGATAAAACTTACTTCATGTTTCCAGTGGGTTTCCAGTGGGTGGCGCTATGGATATGACACAGTATTGATGCACAGATCTATTCAGGGCGACTCCCTCTAGATTCCCTCTAGATTTGGCCGAGCCAGGAAATAGTATGAAGGAGATATCAGGACTTGATGCTTCATGGCGAAGGATTGTTATGGCGGGCTCCGCAACTGCCAGCAGGAATGACGTAGGATAAAGATTTTAATAACTTTTCATCTTCAAGGTCAGAGGATGCTACTGAGTGACTTTGAAGTCGGTGGTGTTACATCTGTAGGAGGAGATAATTTAAGTACGAAGATTGGCAATATTTCAAAATGGCGTCCAAAATCAAAATGGCCGACTTAGTATTGATGCTGAGATTTATTTGGGGAGACAGCCTCTACACTAAATAGAAGTTTGGTGTGGATAGGTAATTGTATGTTAAAGTTATAAAGCCTTGATGTTTGACCGCGAGGGGAAAAAATGGTTTCCACCGCCCCGCCCACTAAAGCATGTCGCAGCTGAAAGATTTTAATAACTTTTGTTCTCCAAGGCATGAAGAAAATTCCTGAGTTAATGTGAAGACTGTGGTGTTTAAGCTCTAGGACAAGATAATTTTCTAAGTCGGCATGAATTTGTCAAAAATTCCGCCACACATCTAAATAACTGACTTCCTGTTGTAGTGAGAGTAAGCATCCAAATGGGTTTTTTGTGCGTCTGGTCATGATGAAGGTGCGTACCGATTTGCATCCTTCTATGTACAAGTAGGAGGCGGGGCATCACAATAGGGGGCGCTACAGAGCCCACGCGTCACCGCCACGCCCCATGACCACACAGATCTCATCAGGGCGACTCCCTCTGCATTCCTGAGAGATTTGGCCGAGATAGGAAATTGTATGAAGAAGTTATGAGGACACGATGCTTTACGGCGAAGGATTCGAATTTCCCGCTCCACTGTGGCCAGCAGGTATGACGTAGGATAAAGATTTTAATAACTTTTCATCTTCAAGGTCAGAGGATGCTACTGAGTGACTTTGAAGTCGGTGGCGTTACGTCTGTAGGAGGAGATAATTTAAGTACGAAGATTGTCAATATTTCAACATGACGGCCAAAATCAAAATGGCAGACTAAGTATTGATGCTGAGATGTGTTCGGGGAGACACCCTCTACACTTACGAGCAGTTTGGTGTGGATAGGAAATTGTATGTTGAAGTTATAAAGCCTCGATGTTTGACCGCGAGGGAAAAAAATGGTTTCCACTGCCCCGCCCACTAAAGTATGTCGCAGCTGAAAGATTTTAATAACTTTTGTTCTTCAAGACATGAAGAAAATTACTGAGTTAATTTTAAGACTGTGGTGTTTAAGCTCTAGGACAAGATAATTTTCAAAGTAGGCATGAATTGGACAAAAACGCCGCCACACATCTAAATAGCTGACTTCCTGTTGGAGTGACAGTATGGTCCCCACAGACTTTTTTGTGCGTCTGCTCACGATGAATCAGCGTACCGAATTTCGTTCATCTACGTGCATGTGGAAGACCGCGAGGGAAAAAAATGGTTTCCACTGCCCCGCCCACTAAAGTATGTTGCAGCTGAAAGATTTTAATAACTTTTGTTCTCCAAGGCATGAAGAAAATTACTGAGTTAATTTGAAGGATGTGGCGTTTAAGCTCTAGGACAAGATAATTTTCTAAGTCAGCATGAATTTGTCAAAAATTCCGCCACACATCTAAATAACTGACTTCCTGTTGTAGTGAGAGTAAGCATCCAAATGGGTTTTTTGTGCGTCTGGTCATGATGAAGGTGCGTACCGATTTGCGTCCTTCTATGTACAAGTAGGAGGCGGGGCATCACAATAGGGGGCGCTACAGAGCCCACGCGTCACCGCCACGCCCCATGACCACACAGATCTCATCAGGACGACTCCCTCTGCATTCCTGAGAGATTTGGCCGAGATAGGAAATTGTATGAAGAAGTTATGAGGACACGATGCTTTACTGCGAAGGATTCGAATTTCCCGCTCCACTGTGGCCAGCAGGTATGACGTAGGATAAAGATTTTAATAACTTTTCATCTTCAAGGTCAGACGATGCTACTGAGTGACTTTGAAGTCGGTGGCGTTACGTCTGTAGGAGGAGATAATTTAAGTACGAAGATTGTCAATATTTCAACATGACGGCCAAAATCAAAATGGCAGACTAAGTATTGATGCTGAGATGTGTTCGGGGAGACACCCTCTACACTTACGAGCAGTTTGGTGTGGATAGGAAATTGTATGTTGAAGTTATAAAGCCTCGATGCTTGACCGCGAGGGAAAAAAATGGTTTCCACTGCCCCGCCCACTAAAGTATGTCGCAGCTGAAAGATTTTAATAACTTTTGTTCTTCAAGACATGAAGAAAATTACTGAGTTAATTTTAAGACTGTGGTGTTTAAGCTCTAGGACAAGATAATTTTCAAAGTAGGCATGAATTGGACAAAAACGCCGCCACACATCTAAATAGCTGACTTCCTGTTGGAGTGACAGTATGGTCCCCACAGACTTTTTTGTGCGTCTGCTCACGATGAATCAGCGTACCGAATTTCGTTCATCTACGTGCATGTGGAAGGCAGGGAAGAACATTAGGGGGCGCTACAGAGCCTGCAGGTCACGACCTCGCCCAACGGCATCAAATTATCAAATTTTTCACTAGATGTGACGTATATTCCAAATTTGGTGAGTTTTTGGGTATGTTCAGGCCTCCAAAACTGCAGTTAAAGCGGTACACTAGTCCTTCCAATTACAATAGGGACCTCACAGGTCGATGACCTGCTCGGGCCCTAATAATTCTTCCAATTACAATAGGGACCTCACAGGTCGATGACCTGCTCGGGCCCTAATAATTCTTCCAATTACAATAGGGACCTCACAGGTCGATGACCTGCTCGGGCCCTAAAAAACTTGGCAATACTTAACTGGGACTAGACAAGGCTGTGAATCAGGCTGGACGTATTCGACAGGACAAACAAAATACTCTGGCAACGCGGACAGGGGAAGACAAAGACTATATACACATGAGTGATGGGAGCACAGGTGGAAACCATCAGGGATCAGGGAAGACACAACCGGTGACACAAGAGGAAGGGCAAGTGACATGAAAAGAGAGGAGAGTTACCTTTCAAAATAAAACATGAAATTCACAAGACAAAAACCCAAGACAGGACATCCCTCACCACGGTGTGACAAAACTGAGTTGGAAATCGCAGTCTGCTAGGCCATGATCTGGACGTCCATATCACAGCCAGAATTAGTTGATGAAATTGTCCTGTCAGCTGTTGCATCAGGATATGATAAGCTGATGATGATGATGATGATGATCATAAAAGATTCCAAAACTTTTAAATTGTATTATGATTACTTTTGTAAGACTGAATAACGAAATGTACGTATTTCATGTGATTGTGATCAGAAGCTGTAGTTTTATGTAATTTGCAACTTGTTCCCATTGTAAATAAATATAATAGTGACAAACACAAACACACACACATACACACACAAACACACACACACGCACATGCATTCTGGGTAAATTATAAAACAGAAAAGGGGGTTTTTTCATGAGTAAACCAATGGGACAATCAGTGAGTGTGTGAGCTGATGGCCTCCTTTAACTCTCCTCCTCCTGTAATCATGTGACATTATAAACATAGGAACAGGCTTTACTTGTCTTATGTGTTAATGGGCCAAGGTTGGCCCAGGTGAGAATTTATGATGTCCCTCTCAGGTGAACATGTTGTGTCCTTATACAGTTTGACCTCAACAACATGCTGAAAAAAAAGGACAACCAAAAAATGCATATTAATCAAATAAAGGAGGGGCATAACCATGAAGACATTTGCTCTAACCCAACAGTATAAATAATTTCTTTGATTCTTTTATTTAAACCACTAGAGTATAAATGTCTAAATATGAGTATATACTTGGTCAAAAAGCCTGATTTTCCAGTAACAATCGACTCAAAGGATAATTGGGTGTCTCCCTGTTTTCCTGGCAGTCACACTTTCTCAGAGTGAAACGTAAAGAAATATTATCACACATTTGATTACAAACCATCTGCCAAACAGGTTTTTTTTCTAGCTCTGGAGCCACAAAATGCTTAGTTTCCTAAAGTGGCTTAATTGATAGCCATGAGTGATCATGGGGGGTATAAATAGTGTGTGTGTGTGTGTGTGTGTGTGTGTGAGAATGTGTTCATAAGAGTGGGGGATGCCATTCTGTTGTCCTTTGTTTGTTTCAGCTATAATATAATTGCTTGTCGTGTCTAAAATCATCTGTCATGGGAAATCCCTGTAATGTTGTCGGGGCGGCTGAAGCTCAGTGGGTAGAGCTGGTTGACAAGTGAGTGGAAGGTTGTTGGTTTGAATTCCGGCTCCTCTGGGGCAGAACTGAGCTACATGTGGAAGTATCCTTGAGCAAGATACTGAACCCCGAAATTGCTCCTGATTTGCAGTTGGCACCTTGAGTGGTGGCCTCTGCCATCAGTAAGGATCCTGCGATGGACTGGTGTATTAATATTGTTCATTCTGGCTCCTTGAATGACGTCTTTTGGATGTTCAATAATTATGTCTTGACAATGTCTTTTAATGACGTCCATATAACATCCAAAACAAAACATATACAGCAGCACCGATGACTTATACAGATTTCGTATAGTGCCATCTTAATCCCTGATACAACAATATATGTCAGACATATTGGTAACCACCAAACCTCAGACATATTAAACACAAAATCCTTATCTTGAGTAAATTTGGTCCTAGAGAAAAGTGGAAAACATCAAATTTGTGACCTTCTTATGCTGGTTGAGAATCTATCAATTTTGAAAAGATTAGATTCTAGTTTAATACTCATCCCGGATTAACTTGAAATCTGGGTCGTCCTGACTTCTGCTGTAGTTTGGGAATGCAAACAGCTTTTAAACAAAAACATTGTAAATTTACACCTTGACAAGTAGGGAGAGAGCACCAGATGTTGATTTCAGAGTGTTGTTTTCTCTGGAGGGGAGTCTGTCAGAACAAAGAAGGATAAACCTAATGCAGGACCATCCTTTTCTAATTACAATCAAAAAGAAAAGAAGTCAATTACCAACAAAACAGTCCAAACCCAAGTCCAGATGCTTAGACCCTGAACCTGGGTATCGACCTGAGAAGAAGAAAGGTGTGTATGTGTCACAATGGTGGCTTCACTTGTAAATGAAGAAGACGCGCTCTTCCTGCAAGTACAGTTTTATGGCTAAGCCAAAAGCCTTATCTTCTTTCCAGGTCAAAAGGTGAGAGGGGGGCCTTCCTAACCCCTCTGATGGGGGACAGGCAAAGTAGGTGAAAGTTGAATCATCAAGGCACAAACAGGCCTCTGGATAAAGATGCATAAAGACAGGACATGTTTCTACACTGATAATGCAAAACTTGCAAAGTTTCTGAATACCATAAAACTTACTGAACTGACAGAACCTACAGCTACAGAGCTAGACAAGCCAATTGAAGAATGGGAGACTAGGCAGGTGATCTCATCACTTAAAAACAATAAAAGCCCAGGTCCAGATGGATACCTTAATTAATTCTATAAGACATTCAAAGTTTTGTTGTCGCTCTTACTAAAAGCGTACCACCATGTGCTAGAATCAAAGACTATGGCACCATCCTGGAATGAGGCAACTACAGTGGTGATACATAAGGAGGGAAAAGACCCACTCAGCGGTTTACATGACACTCAAGAAAACCGAATTACTGTGTTAGTCTGACTATGATCGGATTTTTAAGATGCATGTATACACCTTAGTCTGACTAAAATTGGACCGGATCAGATTTCTCATAGTCAAATTAAAACACCTAGATTATTCGATTGATAGTTGCATTACTTGTGCATATATACGTTCTATCAGATCGGATCAGATTTTGCGTTCTGCGCAGGCACGAGATTTCTTTCTCGGAGCCGTGAGCCAGAAGTAGAAGGACGGCGACAGCAGCGTCTTTCCTCCAAAATCACCGTAAGAAAGAGCGCCATTGTGCATCTAGTTTGTGTAATTATCATGTACACCATATCCGAAATGTACAAGGATGTAGCTTCGTCTCGCTCTTCGAAAGCCAGCTTTCTCGAATGCTGAGGCAGTTTGTTGTTGCTGGTGACGTAAAGAGGTCAGCCAGAGGTGGCATTGTTACCACTAGTTGAAATGAGTACAGCGCCTATCGTACCGGGGTATGACATGCTTCGGCCAATTATCCGATTTTCTCACCGGCATGTACAGTACACTCGGACAATTGCAGCTGTCTGATTGAGTAGCATAGTTGAACTATGGCTGTAGTCCGACTAAGCTGTGCATGTAAATGTACTGACTGAATGTCAGTCCTATAGACCGATATCATTATTGAATGTGGGCTCACGTATATTTATGGCAGTCTTGGCTAGACGAGTCAATCAGATAATAACCCAAATATTTCATCCAGACCACACTGGATTTATCAATGGGAGATATTATGGAGATAATGTGTGCCGCCTGTTGAACATAATATCTCACCAGCAAGATAAGAAATCAGAGTTGGCAATCATATCCCTAGACGCCCAAAAAGTATTCAACCGGGTATCATGACAATACTTATTCCAAACATTAAAACGTTTTAGATTTGGCCCTAATTTCATAACCTGGATACAAACACTCTACTCATTGCCACAGGCTGCTGTCAAGTAAATGGCTGTAGGTCAGCGAGATTTAAATTAGAACGCGGATGTAGACAAGGCTGTCCTCCGTCACCTCTACTATTTGCTATCAGCATCGAACCACTGGCCCAGCTCATTAGGGATGATAGTGACATAAAGGGAGTCGTGATAAAAATGGAGGAGCATAAATTATCGCTCTATGCAGATTATGTAATACTATATTTGACAGAACCTACATCAACAATACTGCATTTAAAAAGGCTTATATCCCAGTTCAGGAGCTATTTAGGATACAAGGTAAACATAGATAAAACTGTCGCTATGGATATAAATGGAGGGATTCCACAAAGTTTTGTTACGTCCTCTTCCACCTCTGGGTGGTGTAGTTCTCCCTGTTTGTGTTTTCTTTTGGCTGCTCTAGTTCTCTGCCTATCCCTGATGTGTTTCAGGTGTGAATCTCAATCATGGGGTGGAGCCACTACCTATAAGAGCAGGTCTTCCTGCAGTGTTTGGGCTCTCTCTCATCCCAGGGGTGCCTCCACGCCAACTATTGTGCCTGCCATTTTCCTGCTTTTGTTTTCACATTCTTTATTTCCTTTAAATTCACTGTTTAATATCATTTTGTAAATAAATACCCCTAGACACGTGCTCCTTGTGACTTTGGTCATTGTTGTGTAGCAGTTAGGGTACCTGGTTGTAACAGTTTAAAGCTCCAAAGTGGATTCAGATGGCCAAAAGAAGGTATCAAATACCTCGGAATATACATCCCCCAGACTCTACAGAATCTGTATGAGGCCAATTATAGTAAAATAATCCGGATCATCAGTAGTGGCCTGGAACGAGTCTCTGCTTCCTCTTTCTCTACTTGGATGGATTGAAAGCATCCGCATAAATATTTACCCCAGACTACTTTATTTGTTTCTGATGTTACCAATACAATACCCAAATTCATCTTTGATAATTTGGATTAAATAGTTTCAAAATTCATATGCTCAAAAAAGCGTCCAAGAATTCGACTTAAAACCTTAAAGTCGCTTAAACCAAACAGAGGCCTCAAACTCCCAAATCTAAAATAATATTTTTGGGCTGCCCAACTGAAGCCAATGATAGTGTGGATTCAGGATGACATATCTACACGGTGGCTTAATATAGAAAAAAGTTTGTGTCCACTAGAGACCCTACAAGACCTACCTTTCCTGGATGTTCCCATAAAGGAAATGGCAGTCTGGACCAAGACCACTCTCAAAATGTGGAATAGAATAAAAACAACTTTTGGATTACCGAAGCAAATCTCATCACTAATAAGAAATGGATCTAATTGGATTTCTTAAGGAATTTCATGAGAACCTTTGATTCTTATCAACTGTGGCTGTGAGGAATCTATTTATTTTGGACCATAAACTTTACATGTAAGTATTATCTGTCAACAATAATTAAATTTTCAACATACTTGCACATTTATGTGTGTGTGCATGTGTGGAAGAGTATGTTTTATTATCATGTGTTAGCCTACTTTGTAGTTAGCTAACAGTAGCTAGCCAACCAAGCTAGCTAACATTACTGTATGTACTGAATGTGTCTGTGTGTCATTCATGACTATTATGTGAAAGAGTATGTGTTACTATCATGTAACAACTTAAGTTAGTTTTTTTATTGTTTTATTCTAATTCAAATTAGCTAACTAATATAATAGCTACTATATGTTTTGTATCAGTGTCTGTGTGTGTCTGCATGCGTGTGTGCACACATGCATGTGTTTGCATTTATTCGTTGTGGAGGTGAGCGTGGTTGGAGTACAGCTGCGGGAGGGAGAGAGAGAGGTGGAGAGCAGAGCCAGGTGAGTGATTGACAGAGCTGGCACCCAGTTACTAATCACTCACTCCCTTTAAATGCAGTAGCGTGCTGGACCTCGAATGGAGGTGGCAGGAGAGACGCCCGGAGAGCAGGACGGGAGAAAGGAGAAGCGGTCCGAGACGCACGAGATGCGTTTGGCTCCTGGATCCAAGCATTCACGCTCTGACTGGATTAAGTCAATAAAAGAGGCTTGAAAACCCCAATACTGTGTCGGTGGTTCGTACGAGGGAACTCACGGTAGCCATTCGTATAGCTACATATTGATTGATAAGTTTGCTTGTCATTCACACTATTCCATTTCATGTTTTTTCATCCAAGGTGTCCTGGCAGCTAGATACACAAGGGAAGTGGTGTTACAGATGCTGGAGGATGGAGGGCCAGTTACGGAGCTGAACTCAGAATCTGAAATCTAAGATGATGAGGACCCAGACTACTGTCCAGAAAGTGTAAGCCACCTGGAAATCAAACTCTACCAGGTGAACAGGATCAATAGGACACAGAAGATTCATCCTGTGAATCCTCTGAGGAAGAAAGTGATATTCAAATCACTTCCAACCGAATGAGTCATATGGGCTCTTATTGGAGGAAGTTCGAAATGTTGTGTTATTAAAACAAAATGTATTAAAACAAATGTTAAAAACAAATGTTAAAAAGTGAAAAATAAAAATAAATCGATCATGAAAACATTCTTGTGTGTACAATGCAAAACATAACATTAATGATTATTCTTAACAAAAATTAGAGAAATGGCACAAAAACACATTGATTCTAATACGGGTCCAATCACTCATGCATCTAAGGGTTAAGAGCCAACAGGCAGCAAATAACCACCAAAAACACTGTCTCAACATGGCCAAGGTGCGCCTCGCTCCTAGGTGGCATGCTAGACAGGATGCATGTCCCCACTGAAGAACCTAAGAGTGGAGGTAAGAAAGGACACACAAGCAGTTTTCTGGACAGGCACTAGGTGCAGTATTATTAGCACGAAGGAGGGGAGAATAGCTTGGGTTGATGGGGATGGGTTCCTTGCCTGGAACTTGTGGGAAATCGTGTCAGGCTTAATGTTCTTGGAGCCTGGGCGATAGGAGAGGGAAAAATCTAAACGGTTACCTCCAGGTTTTTGTGATCAGTCCAGAGCACGAATGCTGCTCTGCTTCCTCCAGCCAGCATCTCCAGTCCTTCAAGGCAAGTTTTACCTATAGTAGCTCCCGGTTTAGAAGTTAGAGAAGCCCAGGAATCACCAAACATCCTTGTGGTTGCGAGGTGACTTCATGACTGCGCTGACCTTTAGCAGGATCATTCTGGATACTCCCAATACTAACCACGAACCTCAGGAATGGCAACTCCATGACCTGGAACTGACTTTTCTCTGCCTTGATGAAGAGTTGATTCTCCAGTAGCCTTTGAAGAACACAGCGGATGTGCTGAACATGCTCCCGTTTGAATCTGGAGAAAATAAGTACATCATCCAGATGCAAGAACACAGTTATTGAGCAGGTCTGAAGCACATCAATGACGGGTCCCTGTAAAACAGCCAGAGCATTAATCAGGCGAAAATACATTACCAGCTACTAATAGTTTCCACTGAGAGTATTGAAGCCAGTCTTCCACTGAAGCAGTGTCCTCGAAACTTCATAACTCTGGTTTGTGAAAGCTTTCTATTATGAACTGCGTCAGATGTTTCTTGAGGACAGTCAGACTTCTCTGGTCATCAGGCTGCTTCTGATACACACTCTCCTCTTGTCATTCCTCCCTCTAATCCCTCTTGGCCTCCTCTTCTTACCTCCCTTGTACCCCCATGCTTACTCAGGCTATTGTTGCTCGGGCAACAGCCCGTTTGCCCCTAGTAGCTGAGCTGCCCCTCTGGAGAGAGTGCCTTTTTTTTTTTTTGCTGTTGTGTCTACATCAATACAATAAGCCCATAATCGGTAAAGTAGAAGTGTTAAAACAAATTAAATCGCCATATAATTAAAACTTTTGAACGCTTGTCAGTCAGATGAGTTTTAGAAGTTATGGAGATCACAAATGCTCTGTTAATAATACAAAAAAGTATCCACCTGGCCTTGATAAATGTGCAGTTCGTAACGTTTGCCTCACATCACGCAACATTGCCTTTTATTAACGTTAGCCTATATGCTAGTAACATGAACCAAAGGAAGCTGATAACATACCATGAGCCGGAGCCTGAATGGTGTTTTGTGCCCCCAACGGAGCCTTCAAGGCAGCACAGGGTTGGGGTTAGGCACTCAGTTGTGATGGTTAAGGTCAGAGTAAGGGGCTAGGGAATGCATTAATTTATCGAGTCTCCTCACTAAGGTAGAAACGTGTTTGTATGTGTATGTGTGTGTTAGTGTGTGCCAGGAGTGCCTTCCACACAGCACCATGAAGTCTGCGTTTGGGGCACAAAACACCATCGAGCTACCGGTAGACATGGTAGTGGATTTTCACTTTGTCCCGTCCCAATCCCATGACAGAATAAAACAATGAATCTGCTCCATTGGATATGATGTGATATAGTATATCCAGTGTTGGGGAGTCGTGAACTACATGTGGGCTAGTTAAACTACTAGCTTAAATACATTTTGCAGTTGTTTCAAAACTGACGAGACAACAGGCCCCCTTTTTATTTCCTTATTTAGACTTTCATTGTTTTAATTTGTTATTTATTAACATATTTTATTTAATTTTTAGATATTTTTATTTTATTTATGTATGAACTGTGAGGAAAGAAATTGCACTTTTAGTTTAATTGCAATGAACTGACAATTTCTTTTGCTATAATTTTATATCATATGTTCATTGTCAATTTGTCAGTAGTTTGTACTTAGTTTTTTTAAGTGGCTTTAGTTAACCAAACTAGATTTATCCCTAGAGTAGCTTTGCTGTAGTTCAACTTCTTCCAGTAATAAAGTAATTGCAGTTTGGAAAGCTATACATAACACTGTTTTTTTTTTTTACTTTTTAATCATACATTATATATTGCTTAAAGTCTATATGCTACGTGAATTGGTTAATGTAGGCATACTAAACATATACTTGATATATAAATTTATATGTATATAGACTCACTAATGTGCATCTGAAGAACAAACTGTCTCGGCTAATTCATGCTGCTGGAAAAATTATTGGTGTTAAAGAGCACTTCTCCAGTCAGAGTATTTATGAACAGGCCACTTTGCAACAAGCAAATAAGATTGTCTGCGACCCATCACACATCCTGCATGGCGAGTATGAACTGCTACCGTCTGGTAGAAGGTTTAGAGTTCCTCACTGGAGACTGAACAGATTCAAAAACTCATTTGTTCCCGTTTCAATCAAGCTGTTGAATAAGGTCAGGTGACTTGCGTTTGCATGTTCTGTATAGGTTAGTAATTTTCCTACTACAATTTTAGCACTTTTTTACTTGGTGTTATTTTTTCATCTTTTCAATGCACCATGTTTTTTTTTTGTTTTTTTTTTTAGCACTCTGGCACTGTATGATACTGATGTGCATATCTATTGTATGTGATTGTGTGTAACTGTATGTTCTGTGTTACTTGTGGCTGCAGCATGGGCAAATGGCCCAGAACAAATTTCCCACACTGTGGGACAATAAAGTTCATCTTGAATCATCTTGAATCTTGAATTTTGTGTGCTTAAAGGGATATTCCAGTGTAAGTTTAATCCATCGTCTAACACACCGTGAAACTGTAGCCGTTTTTAGACAGAGCACCAAGCCACCAAATTGCCCGTCCTTTTAGCGGCTCGGTCCGCGGTTTTAGACAGAGGGCGGCAAATTGGGAGTCAGTTGTGGTCCGCCGATTTTCCGCCTCGGAGGGTACACTTATTTCCGCCTCGACTGCTATCTAAAAACGAGGCGGAAATGTGCCGGCCTCTGCATGAGGTGGGCAGAGGTGTCAATGACCTGTACTGATGTGCGGCCCACAGCCGGGGAGTTTTAAAACCAGGAAACAGCTGATCACAGCAGTCAGTCCTTCATTTCACCCTCGGACATTAAGATGAACAACTCGACAGCCGCTGAGATCCAGGAGATGCTAGCGTCTCCTCGGTCTCTGTAGCTGTTTTGTTGTGTTAGCTGGATGTTGTGTCGGAAAGCTAAGGACGGTCGCTACTTTCAAATTAAAAGCCCCCCCGCTAAGAACCCAGTTCTAAACTCCAATGGGGTGCAATGTAAAGCTCTTATTTTGAAGACAAATTCTATGTCACTGTTCACAGCCCAACTTCGAGCTTCGCGTCACGTCACATGTTTACGCCTACCTCAGAGGCGGCTTTGGGAAAAGGAGGAATATTACGCCTCCATTTTAGAAAGACAGGCCGGCACATTGCCGTCCTTACCTTGGAGCAAATGTGCTGCCTTTCCTATCTAAAAAGGGCTTGTGTTAGACTCCCTCTCGAGAAACAAAGTTTGCAGACCACTAGCTGGCGGTTTTATATTTGGACCCATTTACTGCAATGTAATGTTGTCGTGTGGTCGTTTCTGAGGATGCTAAAACTACGTTAGCTAGCAGTCTGCAAACTTTATCTCTCGAGAGGGAGTGTAACACAGTTTCACGGTGTGTTAGACCATGGATTAAACTTGCACCGGAATATCCCTTTAAGTATGCCTTCACAACAGAGACGGTTGAAGAAGAAAGAGAAAGACCTCCAGAAGGCGGCTAAAAGAAATGGATCACTGCAGAGCTGGGTAAAAACTGCCAGCAGGCCAGCTGCAGGAGGTGAAGCATTTTAAAAATGACAAGACACCATCTTATATAATTTATTTAATGTGAAGTAGGCCTATCTTATCAGAAGCATTTTCTGTAAGTTATAAATACTGCACTATACAGTATACAGTATGTGCTATGCATAGTTTTGTAAATGTATAAATATGTTCTTTAGGAGGCTCACCCTGAAAGCACCTGTCCATGAGTGCATTTGAGAGCCTAGTGATCAGGTAAAATAGCTGTAGTGAAATATGAGATGGTAACAGGCTCACAAAGGCTTTATAATATATTGTGATTGTTCTTTATACAAGTAGGCAACATACAAGTAGGCAACATACTTTTATATTATTTTAAATAAATAAGTAGATATTCTCCAGGCTAATTCCTTGGCTTCACCAGAATCATTGAATGAAGCCACATTATATGGACATTCAACTGACTGCAATAGAGGTTTCAGTTGTCAGTGCATTTTTTATCAGTGAAAAGTACATTATACTGTATAAGTTACTTAATTCAGATTCTAATCATTCTATTTAAGATGAGGACGAACCACAAGGCCTGACCTGAGAGTTAGGGAGAGCATGCAGGGCATCACACAACACATCAGACAGGTAGTCTACATAATGAGGGTGATAAGCTGAGTATTAGAGAGTTACTATAAAAGGGCCATGTCAAGAGTGTGATGAGGAGAAATATAGATGCTGACGGGGGGGTTGGCGTGGTGCCCTTTCTCCAGGTTAGAGCAATAGCCCCTCCGAATGTCTGTGCATGTCCCTGGTAGGGAGGAGCTAAGTGAAACACAAAATGGATGCCTCCAACAATGCTGACTTCAGATTTCTTCTCATCAATGTAATTTTGTGTTTGCCCACAACTTCAGTGTTTTCTATCGTTTTATTAAGCTCGCTACACACACTCAGAATTTTCTTTTCTGGTTCACCACATATTGGCCCTCATTTATCAATCTTGCGTGAAAACGGGTGCAGATCTGAGCGCAGAATTGGTCGTACGACAGGACACACGTGTGATTTATGAAACATTCGTATCTGACCAATCTCAGCATACGAATGAGCGGGTCTTGATAAATGCGGCGGCTGAATTTGATCATCATTAACATGTTATGCCCTTAAATATTCCTGGTTCGGAGGCCTCACCCACTGAGGTCAAACATGGAGAGAAGAAACACTGGCAAGAAGAGAAACTTTTCCGAGATGGAGATCGGCATCCTGACCTCCAAGTTGAAGCAAAACAAAGATGTGCTTTTTGGCAGTCTGAAAAATGGAATTAAAGGATGTCATAAAAACGCTGTATGGAAGAGAATGACACATTCAAAGAAATTAATGAAACTCTAAAAAAGCCTTAATAAAGTGTTAAAATGACTAAATGTTGTCCATTTTCTGTGTTTAGTATACCTTTAGCCAATTCCACCAGTACTTCACATTACTGATTAAATACTGCAGAGCATTTGCAAGAGTTTAAGGTATACTTTACGTTTTAAAGGTGATGAATGAGGTCCTGTCTCCTCCGTATAGCCCCCAGTGGAGGCTGTGCTGGCCACGGTTCCATGGGCATTGGCTCATCTGGCTGCGCCGGCACATCAAAGGCACTCCATTCACTAATGCAATGTTGTGCAAAACCTGACAGGCCAAAATAATATCGCACACTTTCTCCGGGGTATACAGCAGCGTTCCCCCTGCTGGTCCGAGACAGAGCCACCTGCCCTTCAGCAACCCGAAGCAGCACTCCAATGTGACCCATGTGCGCGCACTATTGAATCTGCGCTCCTGCTCTGTAGCAGGTTTGCCAGCGGGGTCATTAGGTATTCCGATAATTAGTTGTCATGTTAGGCTTTTTAGCCTATCATATTTTATATTACAAAATAGTGGTATCAGTAAAAACGTGGGCTTTTTAAAAAAAAAAAATTGTTTTATTAATTTTAAGAATCCGTTTTGATCTGATCTAAATGTGACTGCTTATGCTTAATGAAAGCTGAGGTTTGTTATTTTCAGACTCAGCCAGATTTTGCTGTGCTGCACCGCAAATCCACAGACACAGATTTAAGTACACAAGCTCAGACCTGACGTGAGATCTGATCGTAGCTTCCGCTCACGTCCAAATTGATAAATGCCGAAGCTTGTGTGGAAATGGTCGTACGCACGTTTTTCTGCCGTACGTTTGTTTGATAAATGAGGGCCATTGTGTTTTTCTGTGTTCTAGTGTGTACAGGGATATTTTGTAAAGCTAAGGCCATGTGGACAGAATAAAAAGATCTGGTTTCTTCTGATTGGTCAGATCCGGTCTCTACTGCGCCGCGTTGCTATGACGACCTATTGGGTTTAAATCTGTTAAGAAATGAGACACGGACACGGAGATTGTCTTTCTAGTCAAAGGGGAAGAGCAGAAGTCAGCACACAAAGTCTGGGCTCCCGAGTTCCAATAAGCTGCTCTCCCCAAGCATATTTTATTCACCTACAACAGGGCGTAAGCGTATATGATTGGCTCTTTGACAGTACATATGAGTCATACAGTTGTTATGCACGATGGAGAAGTACACGTACACACTTTCGGACCTATGGCCTTCAGCATCTATCCTTCACACAAACATTCTTATGATGTCCACCATCAGTTATTCACACAAGATGCCATTCGAGGCCTTGTGGTCCCGTCGGAGGGTGAGTGTGTTTCTTCGCAGTACTTTTCCAGGAGCTCGGTACATTTCCACAAACATATAAAGGAAGACAAGCAGGTTATATCAATGCAATGCAAGAAACTGATAATATAAGCATAATTTTTCCAACAGACCAGTACTACTAAGCGAGGAGAGGTGAGGTGAGTTGCACTGAGCCGCCGGTACCAGTCATTCACAGCATGGCATCAAAACAAACCTATTCATCTGGTTCAGAAAAAAGAAGAAACTAGATGAGGAAAACGTTCACAGGATAAAGGTACTCTCACG
Source organism: Sparus aurata (assembly GCF_900880675.1). Lineage (NCBI taxonomy): Eukaryota > Metazoa > Chordata > Actinopteri > Spariformes > Sparidae > Sparus > Sparus aurata. Next base: position 277,719 of record NC_044190.1, on the reverse strand, counting down.
ACTCTAGCCTGTTTTCCTCTCAAAATGTAGTAGATTGTTGCATCTTTGTAGATCACCTAAAAGGGGTTAGGAATCTATCCATCGCAGTTTAACAAAACTAGGGCCCCCAAAAAGACAGAAACAGCCCAGCTGTCTCTAATATTACAAAAATAGCTCAGTGAAATATGTTCATGAAGACATTCTATGTGATAAATAAGCCATGTAGGTACACATCTAGTTTTTTGTTTAGTTTTTCAGAAGTTTCCAGAGGTGGCAAGTCATGCTGGACGGCCCTCATTTGCACAAAGTAGCCAGAAGGCAACATTCAGCAAATGAGGAGCTGGCAACCTGAAGCCCCGTCCCTCAAAAACATAACAGAACGCTATCAGCACTTGCAGGGCCATTTCTGTCTGTTTGTGGGCACTATGCAAGATGCTGGCCCCTATTTTGTCAAGCTACAATGAATAGATTCCCAAACCTTTTAGGTGATCCGCAAAGATGCAACAATCTATTACATTTTAAGAGGAAAACAGGCTAGAGTCGTGAAAATCACTCTCAAATTAAAATCAAACCTCTTAAATTGACCCACCAAAGTAAGTTTAACTGATAGAAAGGATAATGCAAGGTAAACAATGGGGATCCTCCATAGGTCAATATAGGTCAATTATTGGTTATTATTATCCTGGTCCCGTGCTGCTTCCTGGTCTGCGGCTCCAAAATATTTCAGAATTGCTCCTGCAAAGACAAAACTCCTCAGTTCCTCCCCAAGCAAAATGGATCCTAAGTAAATATTTATACTATATCATTGAGTTATGTTGCTGTTACGGCTCCTGCCGTCATCTGTATGTAGTATATGTGCGTGTGTGTCTGTCTGTCTTTTTTTCGTACAGAGGGAGCGCTCCTGTCAGCCAAAGATTGTGTTGCTCCCACACGTCATTGGCTCCGCATTCCTGGCGTGGCAGTGAGGGATTGGCCAGCACCAGGAGCGGGGAACTTAAAAGCTGATGCTGCTCAAGCGACGCGGTGGATCGCTATTGCGGAGGCATCTACCTGACAGACTGTACTAAGAAATTTCTTGTGACTTACTTAGAGTGTGTTTGTGCGCCTGAGTGCGGGAGTGTTTGTGAGTGTGCGTGTGCTCTGGGTAACCAGAGCAAGAGCGTCTGTGTTAGAGAAGCAGTAGGGGTGAGCTGCCTTTTCTTTTGATTCTGTTTTCTCCTGTTTTGTATTAGGTTAGGGAGTTAGGTTTAGCACTTGTCTTTTGTTTCGTTTTGTTTTCTGTAGGGTTTAGATAGTTTTCGGGCTCTAGAGGTTAGATTGATTTTGTTTGTTATTTTAGGCCTGGGCTCACCCTGAAGCCACGCTTCATCACTGTATATATATACCGCACCCATCACTGTACATATTGCACCTGTTGTCTTGTAAATAAATTGTTTGGTTTTCACTGAACTTACACCGTGTTTGGGTGTCGGTTATTTATGTTAGGCTCGGCTCCCTAGACCGAGCGTAACATAAATTGGGGGCTCGTCCGGGATCGTTGTTCTCGTCTTGTTCACTGGTTGGTTGGCAGTTTTTGGGTTACGGCTAAAATTGAAGGGTTTTTTGAGATGGATGATTTTGCACAGCAGCCCACATTGGAAAAGCTCGATCGGTGCACAAAGGCCGACTTGCTACTGGTGGCAGGGCTCTTTGACATCGTTGTCCCGCTGAATGCTCGTAAAGCAGAGATAAAAACAATTCTCTCTGAGAAACTAGTGGAAAAGGGGGTAATTGTGACCGCTAAGCCTGAGACGGGCAGCGCAGCGGAAAGCCCTGACGGGGCAGTGGGAGCGGAGGCTGCCACAGCCACGCAGGCTTCCAGTGGCCAGGGGAAGGCAGAGACGGAGGTCCCTGCTCTCGCTTCGGCCTCCAGCGCTGACCCGCTGGCCTTGCTACAAGCGGGGGTAGCTGCTGGGGATCTGAAGCTGGCTCTCTGAATGAGAGAGGTAGAGCTTGAAACGAAAACCCGCGAGGTTGAACTAATGCACCCGCGCATACGGGCCATGGAGCTCGACAGGCCACGGCACCAAGCTACCTCAACCCCCGTAAGTATGCGGTTTCCCTTAGTTTCTCCCGAGCATTTTGATGTAAGTAGGCACATTGCCTTAGTCCCACCATTCAGAGAGAGTGAGATGGATTCGTATTTTAAAGCGTTTGAACGAGTTGCAGCAACATTAAAATGGCCTAAAGAGGTGTGGAGTTTGTTGCTGCAGTGTAAATTAGTGGGAAAAGCCCAAGAAGTCTGTGCAAGCTTATCCATAGATGAAAGTTTGGATTATTACACCGTAAAAGCCACTGTGTTACGTGCCTACGAATTGGTTCCTGAGGCATATTGACAAAAGTTCCGTAGCTGTGAGAAATCTGCCAACCAAACATATGTGGAGTTTGCGAGAGAGAAATCTGCGTTATTGGATAAATGGTGCGCCGCGAGCGAGGTGAAAACTTTCGCTGGGCTCCGTGAGCTGATTCTGTTGGAGGAGTTTAAAACTAGTCTACTGGAGAAAATTGTGCTATATTTAAATGAGCAGAAAGTTGAGTCTTTGTCTAAAGCTGCCGTGCTGGCAGATGAGTTTGTGCTGACTCACCGGGTTGCTTTTTCGTCTGCGCGTCGTGAAAACATCCCGGCTGGTCCGGGGGGGAGAAATCCCAAAGTCCACTCACTGCGTCCTCCCGCCGCTTCTCCTGACAGTCGGGAATGTTTTTACTGCCATGAGACAGGGTACCGTATCGCCGCCTGCCCAGCGCTGCAGCGCAAAGAGCACCATCAGAACTCCCGAAAGCCGAAAAGTGTAGGTTTTGTCCAGTCTGCTCCTGTGCCGTCTCCTGCCGCTCCCCGTGAAACAGTGACGGAGGGAGTTGATGAGGGCTACATACCTTTCATTTTACAAGGTTCAGTCTCTCTGACGGGAGAAGATGGGGATCAGGTACCGATCACCATTCTGCGTGATACGGGAGCCAGTCAGTCCCTGATCTTGCAGAGTATTTTGCCTTTCTCAGACAGTTCATTTTGTGGTTCTGATGCCCTTGTGTGGGGGGTGGAAATGAGCACCTTGCGAGCTCCGCTGCACACTGTGTTTCTGCGCTCCTCACTAGTTTCGGGTCCGGTGAAAATTGGCATACGTGCGCGTTTGCCAGTGTCGGGTGTGACTCTCATCCTCGGGAATGATCTGGCAGGAAAAAGAGTTTTTCCCACACCTGAGGTTGTAGAAACTCCTGCGCTTGAGTTAAGCCTGGCTGTGTCCGCTGCCGTCAGTCCTGTGTTTCCTGCCTGTGTTGTGACGCGCGCCCAGTCATGTGTTGAATCTGGCAGATTCATTTTTGTCCGAACCAGAAAAGCCGGTGAAGGCATTGTGCCGTGACATTAAGCCCGAATCCACTGTGAGAGATAGTTTGCTGCCTGCCACAGCAGAGATGAATGTTGTAGTTGACAGGAACACGTTCGTTAAGGCCCAGCAGAGTGATCCGACTCTGGCTGTGTGTCGTGCCGCAGCACTTAACACCGACTCTGACCCCGATGTGTACAGTATTGTGGATGACATCCTGATGCGCAAGTGGCATCCCCCTGCCGCTGGTGATTTAGGGTGGAATTCCCTCCAGCAGGTAGTGGTACCCCAGAGTTTTCGCTCCCAAGTTGTCAGCGTGGCGCATGATAACGCGTCTGGCCATTTAGGAGTCAGGAAAACGTACCACCGCATCCTGCGATATTTCTTTTGGCCAGGGTTGAAGGCTGATGTGCGCCGCTTCTGCCGCTCCTGTCATGTGTGTCAGCTTAGTGGAAAACCGAACCAGGTTATTCCTCCCGCTCCGTTGCATCCCATCCCGGTGCTCGGAGAACCTTTTGAGCACATTATATTAGACTGTGTGGGTCCACTTCCTAAAACGAAGTCAGGCCATCAGTATCTGCTGACGTTAATGTGCACCGCTACTCGTTATCCTGAGGCCATCCCGCTGCGCACGTTGAAAGCGAAGGCAGTGGTTTAAGTCCTAGAAAACTTCTTTTCCACTTTCGGGTTACCACAATACATCCAGACAGATCAGGGATCAAATTTCATGTCCAGACTTTTTGCACAGGTACTAGCGTCACTGTCCATCACGCACAGAAAGTCCAGCGCGTGCCATCCTCAGTCCCAGGGCGCGCTGGAGCGTTTTCATCAGACGCTAAAGTCCATGCTTAAAAAATACTGCCTGGAAAGTGGAAAAGACTGGGACGAGGGTTTGCCTTTCATGATGTTAGCGGTGAGAGAAAGCGTGCAGGAATCCACTGGTTTCAGCCCGGCTGAGCTGGTGTTTGGACACACCGTGCGCGGTCCTCTTCGGCTGCTCCGGGAGCAGTTTCTGTCCGAAACCGCGAGTCCAGTAGTAAATGTCTTAGACTATGTGAGCACTTTCAGAGAGAGGCTACATAACGCCCGTGAGATGGCCCGCAGCACGATGGCTGCATCTCAGAAAAAAATGAAAATGAAATTTGATAAAAAGTCTGTTAAGAGAGAGTTTCAGGTGGGTGATCACATACTCGTGCTCCTCCCCCTGCCCAGCTCCTCTCTTCAGGCGAAGTTTTGTGGTCCGTATGTGATTGAGAAACAGCTGAGTGAGACGGATTATGTTGTTGGTACCCCAGAACGCAGACGAAAAAACAGAGTTTGCCATGTGAACATGTTGAAGCCCTATTTCACCCGCAGTGATGGCAATACTCCGTCCGTCCGCCCTGCTGCGGTAGCTGCCGTCACCGCGGTCACTCCTGCGCTGTACTCCCCAGAGAATGATGGTCTGAACGTGGATAATTCTCCCTGCCCACGACTAAAAAATTCCCAAATCCTTGCAGATTTGCCAGGCCATCTGCAGCATCTGGATGTGAGTGCACAAGCAGATATCACTCATCTCATCAAAACCCATCCCACTCTGTTCAGTGACACCCCATCCCGCACCACCGTCCTCTCTCATGATATTGATGTGGGTGATCACCTGCCCATTAAGCAACATGCTTACCGTGTCAACCCGACCAAGCGCATGCTATGTAAAAAAGAGGTTGAGTACATGCTTGAAAATGGATTGGCTGTTCCCAGCTCCAGTGCCTGGAGTTCTCCTTGCCTGCTGGTGCCCAAACAAGACCAGACCCCACGTTTCTGTACTGACTTTAGAAAAGTGAATAATGTCACAAAGCCTGATTCCTACCCGTTACCACGAATGGAGGATTGTGTGGACCGGGTAGGATCAGCTAAATTCGTCACCAAACTTGATTTGTTAAAAGGTTATTGGCAGGTCCCATTAACTCCTCGTGCCTCTGAAATTTCTGCCTTCGTCACCCCTGACCGTTTCCTGCAGTACACCGTCATGCCTTTTGGTCTTCGAAATGCACCTGCCACTTTCCAGCAGTTGATGCACCTGGTTTTAGCGGAGGTAGAGAACTGTGAAGTCTACCTTGATGATGTTGTTGCCTATACGAATACTTGGTCCCAGCACCTGAAAACCCTAAAACAAATATTTGAGAGGTTAAAGGAGGCAAACCTCACCCTGAATTTGGCCAAGTGTAAGTTTGGTAGAGCCACCGTCACATACCTCGGGAAACAAGTAGGTCAGGGTCAGGTGCGTCCAGTTCATGCGAAAATTCAGGCCATAGTTGACTATCCTGTGCCCCGTACCCGTCGTGAGCTCCGCCGCTTTCTGGGTGGCGGGGTATTACCGTGGTTTCTGCCGCAATTTTGCTGATGTGGTTGCTCCTCTCACTAGCCTCACGAGTGAGAAGACAACTTTCTCCTGGTCCCCTGAGTGCCAGAAAGCTTTTGAGTCCTGCAAAGCCCTGCTCTGCAGTACACCGGTCCTGGCGGCTCCTGACTTTGCTCATCCATTCAAAATGGAGGTCGATGCCAGTGCTAGCGGGGCAGGTGCGGTGCTACTGCAAGAGGACAGTCACGGTATCGACCACCCCGTTAGCTATTTCTCAAAAAAGTTCATTGCCGCACAGAGAAATTACAGCACCATCGAGCAGGAAACCTTAGCCCTATTGCTGGCACTGCAGCACTTTGAGGTGTACATCGGTTCTAGTCCATTACCGGTAATAATTTACACCGACCATAACCCCCTTGTTTTTTTGCAGCAGATGCAGAACGCCAACCAGCGGCTCATGAGGTGGTCCTTACTGGTGCAGGATTTCAACCTGGAGGTGCGACATAAAAAAGGCACCGACAATGTGATGGCTGACGCACTTTCTCGCGTGTCCGGCTCAGGTTAATTGCACAAGCATCTATGAGAGATGTTTGTTTTTTTTAAGGGGGAGAGTGTTACGGCTCCTGCCGTCATCTGTATGTAGTATATGTGCGTGTGTGTCTGTCTGTCTTTTTTTCGTACAGAGGGAGCGCTCCTGTCAGCCAAAGATTGTGTTGCTCCTGTAGTGGTAAATTTTAATATTCCCTTTTTACTTGAGATGCCTCCACACCCTGCTTTCCCCCAAGGTATCAGATCTTTTGTTTGCTACCCATTTGTGTATTTTAATGTCTAGACCTTGTAATTACATTTCAAGTTTCGGAGACACCCAACCTCTCACTTTCTCATGCAAACCCTTTTGTATTTTAAATTGTGTTGATTAGACCTCTCAATCACACTCCACGATGTCGGTGCTGATACCTGCGAAAGACGAGAGTGTGAAAAGACATTCTGAGTAGGGGGGCCGACCCCACAGCAGACAAAGGACGCAAAACACACCCAAGGGGTGGGTTTTTCCTCAGGGATAAATGTTCAAGTTTCCTGATGTTCAGGGTCTTTCTTCATTTTGAACCGCTCGCATTTTGATTGACCTTTTCTTTGCAAAGAAAATAAAACTTTGTCGGCCGGCAAGAAGTCTCTATTTCATTCTTCACCAAGAGCAGAACATTTCCACGACACTCCCACACGTCATTGGCTCCGCATTCCTGGCGTGGCAGTGAGGGATTGGCCAGCACCAGGAGCGGGGAACTTAAAAGCTGATGCTGCTCAAGCGACGCGGTGGATCGCTATTGCGGAGGCATCTACCTGACAGACTGTACTAAGAACTTTCGTGTGACTTACTTAGAGTGTGTTTGTGCACCTGAGTGCGGGAGTGTTTGTGAGTGTGCTCTGGGTAACCAGAGCAAGAGCGTCTGTGTTAGAGAAGCAGTAGGGGTGAGCTGCCTTTTCTTTTGATTCTGTTTTCTCCTGTTTTGTATTAGGTTAGGGAGTTAGGTTTAGCACTTATCTTTTGTTTCGTTTTGTTTTCTGTAGGGCTTAGATAGTTTTCGGGCTCTAGAGGTTAGATTGATTTTGTTTGTTATTTTAGGCCTGGGCTCACCCTGAAGCCACGATTCATCACTGTATATATATACCGCACCCATCACTGTACATATTGCACCTGTTGTCTTGTAAATAAATTGTTTGGTTTTCACTGAACTTACACCGTGTTTGGGTGTCGGTTATTTATGTTAGGCACGGCTCCCTAGACCGAGCGTAACAGTTGCACTAATGCAGAAATTCATAATCTGTTTTTATATTAAACATTGTAATATTCAGCACAGTGTCCCTTTAAAGCACCCAATTTCAAAGTTTCACTTTTAAGCAGTTTTCGACACATTGTACTTATTAAAGTAGTAAAGCGAAGATAAATGACTGATGAGCACTTTGTGAAACTGAAGGAATATTTGTGTGTATATTTCACAGGTATTACAAAGTGGACTACTTGTGCCTAACTGATGATCTGGGGCCTCATTTATAAACGTTGCGTATGCACAAAAGAAGGCGTACGCCACTCTCTACGCACACCGTGGGATTTATGAAAAGAGAACTTGACGGGAAAATGTGCGGTCCTCCACGCAAACTCTGACCCATGCGTACGCACATAACTGGGGTAAGGAGAAACTGCGCCACTGATGGCAGAAGAAAGAAACGGGAGAAACTGTCTGAAAATGTATTCAAAAAAAATATTTCTACAATGAATAAACAAACATACTGATTTAGAACAATAGTAAGACAACAGTAGAGCAAATTATGTTTACACTGATATGAATGCAGTTTAAAATATTAATATCCTATATCATATAGACCATTTTGTTTCATCTCCATTTTCAATGCATAACACATAAAACACTTTGTAACTGTGTTTTGTTGCCATACAAATAAAGACTATAATTATCTTGTAATGTTAGTCAATTAGATTATTCTCACATGTGTAGCAGATATTACCTAATAGATGGGTATATAAAGGCACGTATTCACTATGCCTTATGGCGCACAATGGCTGCTTTGGCACTGTTGGAGGATTTGGCAAACGAAGGATATGGAGGGAGTGGAACTTCAGAGACCAGCAAGATCCACTGGCCAACAGTGATGAGTGGCTGATGGGCCCATCGTTAGAGAGGAGCACCCGCAGAAACCACGCCGTGCCAGTCCTGCTTCAAGTGCTCACAACACTCCGGTTTCAACCGGCACATTCCAGAGGGAATTGGCTGACAGGCAGGGGCGGTTCTGGGGGGGGGGGCCAACAGGGGCCAGTGCCCCCGTAACTCTGAGTCTGGACCCCCCTGTGGCCCCCCGACAGGGAGTCTGCATTAATAATACAATGACAGATTTCTTGCAATGATTTTGTTCTGAAGGGAAAGGCAGAAATAAAGTGTCTCAGCAGTTTACTACCCAATCATAATTGCTGAAATTGTAAACACTGCTTTGTCTGAATGAGGGATTTATCTTTTTTTCCAGGTTGTATGTGCCCCCTAACAAAAAAGCCAGCCCCAACCTGGCCCCCCTATGAAAACTGGTCTAGAACCGCCACTGCTGACAGGTCAGGGATATCCCACCCAACCTTTAGCCGTGTTATGCCAGACGTGTTAGGAGGTATAATTGGTTTGTCGCAGCAGTACATAAAGTTTCCTTATACGGTGGGTGAACAGGCAAATAAAAATGCGCAATTTGCAGCAATGTCTGTTTTCCCAAATGTAATCGGTACCAATAACTGCACTCATGTTGCTATAAGAGAACCGAGTAAGAATGAATTGGGCAGGCACTGGTGTCCTCCTCCACCTCCATCACCATGTCACTCAGGAGGGATTCCCTGATGATCCCCGCCAGTTTTTCATCCAGAGGGGTGAGCTCCGGATGGCCCGTTCCCCCGCAAGTGGCACAGATGCTCTGCCTATGTGATGCCAGGCGCTTTTTTGCTTCCACTTCTATGTCTGATCACTTTTTTTTTTTTACTTCGGCCACACTCCGACCTTCTGAGGCAACAGCATTTACATTGTCTGCCACATGCTGCCACTCTAGAGCCTTTTTCGCATTGGTGACCCGACCCAACACTCTGTCCACCAAATAATACAGCCTTCCTCTTCTCCACCTCCCCGACAAGAACTTCCACCTCACACTGGGTGAAATTGCGCTTCTTCGCCTTTCTCTCTGCTTTCGGCATGCTTTCAGTCATGAATGAATATTCATAGGCGACTATGGGCGTGGTATGACCCGCACACAGGTGCGCCACATTTAGAGTGGATTGTGATTTATAAAGGGAAATCGGCAAAGGACGTGCGTGCGCACTGTTTTATAAATCAGGATATTTTTGTGCTAACGCACTTTCTGTGTTTCGTGCGTATGCAACCTTTTGACAGTTTTATAAATGAGGCCCCTGGTCTTGACCTATATTTAGTGGGCAGAACTAATGGTCATATATAGTATAATTTACTTAAAATGTATTTTAATTTGTGTTATTATGATTCTTACAAAGTAATACATAAAAAACATAACTAAACTGTAGGAATGTAGGCAAATTTGTTCAAATTATATTGTCACACAAATATTCTAATAAATGTGGTAAAGAAAGACACAACTAACTCAGTAGAGTTAACAATAATCCACTCAGACCAGAATCCACTGCCACAATAGTCCATAATAATCCACAATAGCCCTCATATGTATTAGTATTGTTAAGCACATTTCACATTAGAGACCTATAAACTGAGAACAACCTAAAATAATCCTAAAATAATGTTACGTGGCAAATGTTGAACATCAGAGGAGGTCTATGACAGAACAGCAGCTCCACTGGACGAGGATCCCAGCAGACATGACAGACGTCTGCCTAACAACACACCCTCCCTCCCAAATGTGATGCCAACACACTGGATCTGCTATAATTCACCAGAACATGTGTCACTTCAGTCAATCGGTCATATGGCTTCACTTGTGATATTTACATTTTATTTTAGCCCTTTCCTAAAGCAAACAAACTTCTTCTGGTTATTTCTTCATCTACCAGATGAATACCTTCGTTTTAATGCCATGCCATAAAGACAGGTACTGGCAGCTCAGCCCAGCTCGCCTCGCCTCTCCTCGCTTAGTAGTACTGGTCGTCATAGCAACAGGGCACAATAGACACCAGATCTGACCAATCAGCGGGCCAGGTGCCAGGTACTTGTCACACCTTTTCTGTCGGGTCACTCCTCAGATATTGAGACCGAACTTGCAACTTCTGTAGGATATACTACATTGATATATATATGATAATTAATCACTGGCGATTAATAACACTCATAGATGAGGCACCACCTCCGTTATTTGATTAACTGGAATAGGCCAGAGGAAATTATTCCAAACATCTAACTACACAAGTTGGCTTGGGCAGTTAGAGTCTCAATTCATCCAATTTGGTTGAATCAGTTTCAAAACCTGTGTTCTCTATATCTCAATTTCTAAATCAGTGACTTCTTTGCACGATCCCATCGGTTTCCCACGTTAAATTAAACTTGCTGAAACTGACATGATCCAGTGACCATTGTCCCTAATTTACAATCAACAAAGCACTTAATTATCCACCAGGGCAAACAGTTCCTATGCAATCCAGATGCGGAATGAGGTAATCCTGAGTCTCGAATGTCCATGACCTGTAGAACAGACTTGTTGTTGACAAATGTTAAAGAAGAGGATGCATGTGTCTCTTGTAGAAAGGGGGGAAGGTGACAAATTTCTTGACAAAATTTGCTTTCTTTCATGATAACAGAAGACCGGCTCTTCCTGCGTCTTAGTTTTATGGTCAGCAAATGTTTTTTCAACTCCTTGCTGGAGTGAGCAAAGAGAGAGAGGGGGGTCGGGGTCGGGGATTCGGAGGGTGACAAAGTCACTAGGTGAAAGTTAAGATCCTGGCACAGGAACAGAGATCCTTTTGATAAAGAGGAGACAGGGGCAGGTTTCTACACTTGCTATATGCGGACTATGCGGGTGCAGAGGACCCCCGCACCACTAGGGGGCCCCCCTGCACCCGCGTAGTCCGCATCTAGCAAGAAACGGCCCTGAGCACTTGCTCAGCTCCTACAGAGACAATAAATGGGAGGCATGAAAACCATTGATCTTGTGGAAACATACCTTCAGAGTTTCAGACTAGCTGTTTGCTCGATATCACTCAGTTAAAGCTATATATAACTTACCAAATGAATGACGGATGAATTCCATTCAGCTGTGTCTGTTTCAGGATCTCAATATTCAACTGTAACACTTGAATAGTGAACAGAGCCATCATTATGTCATTAGTAATATTGCTTTTCCTATTGTGACAAGTCTCAATGCCTGCGTTGAGTAAACGCAGATTACAGTACATAATGATATAGACACCTGATGATTATCCAGCCCTATGTGTGGTTGGTTCTGAAAGCATATTTTACTAGACTGTTAGGACCAAAGCAACACTCAGTTAGATCTACTGTACACACTTATCTTTTGAGATAGTGCTGACGACCTGCTGCAAGTAGATGTAGTTGTGAAATGTTAGAAAATGCATTTAAATGTCTCTAGTCTGAAATAGACAACTAAACTGTAGAGATAATCCTCTTACAAATAATATTAATAATAATAAAATAAAAAACACAATGGTGTTGTTGGACATTAACAAAAGTACAGTATGTGTACTAAAAAAACCACAAACATCTTTGCAAACACTTTTCTGCAGTGAAAATGGGAAAGACAGCAAGGAGCATGAAACAATACTTTTTCCAACCAACTCAGGCAGAACAAACACATTTGCTCTGCCTGACAAGCCACAGTTTACATAAAGCAGGAGATATGGTTTGTAGGATTCAATTTAAGTTAAGTTAAAGTACTGGTCTGTTTCCGGACTTGACTATTTGGATCTGTGGTGTGTCCCCTGTTTTATTAGCTTTAAAAGATCTGCTGTCATACTATGTACCAAGATTTTAAAAGTAATATATGAGATTTGTTGTTGGTCATCTCACATGAGTTGTTTCCTCCCCAGGATACTGTCACACACTTGACTGTGCTCTGATTCAAAGTACTGCTAAAAACTGAAAACATAATTTGTTTATTCTTTCGTCGGATACTAAAGGGTTTGTTTGTACTGCACAAGTATAGACAGTAAAGAAAAAATACTCCTGTCCTAATCCAGGCAGGTTGTAAAGACGACAGGAATGCATAGAAAACACAGCGGAGCTGTCTGTCTCACATGTCTTCAGAGAGGTGAGGTAAGGCTGCTGGTGCCTGCCGCTCTCAAATTAATTAGGGTCAGAGCAGGTCACGACCTGCGAGGACCTATTGTATCTGTAGGAATTATTAGGGCCTGAGCAGGTCAAAGACCTGTCAGGTCCCTATTGTAATTGAAAAACTTATTAGGGCCCGAGCAGGTCAAAGACCTGTGAGGTCCCTATTGTAATTGAAAAAATTATTCTTATTAGGGCCCGAGCAGGTCTCGACCTGCGAGGACCTGTTGTATCTGTAGGAATTATTAGGGCCCGAGCAGGTCAATGACCTGTGAGATTCCTATTGTAATTGAAAAAATTATTAGGGCCAGAGCAGGACAAAATCCTGCGAGGACCTATTGTATCTGTAGGAAATCTTTCTTATTATTATTCTGCGATTGACTGCAGTTTTGGAGGTTTGAACATACCCCAAAACTCACCAAATTTGGAACATACGTCACATCTGGCAAAAATTGCGATATTGCATTGTCATTGGACGCGGTCATAACCTGCGGCCTCTGTAGCGCCCCCTACTGATATGCCATGCCTCCTACAAGCGCATAGAAGAACGAAATTCTGTACGCACATTTATAATTAGCAGCCGGAGAAAGAACCCTCTTGGACCAATACTGTCACTCAAACAGGAAGTCGTCCATTTTGATGTGAAGTTCCATTTTTCCCAAATTCATGCCTACTTTGAAAATTATCTCCTGCTAGAGCTTTGACACCACAGTCTTCAAATTCACTGAGAATCATCCTCATGCCTTGAACATCAAAAGTTGTTCAAAGCTTTTAGCTATGACATACCTGGTTGGCGTGACGGTGGAAACCATTTTTTTCCTTCGCTGTGAAGCATCAAGGCTTTATAAGTTCAACATACAATTTCCTGTCTCCACCAAACTGCACTTAAGTGTAGAGGGTGATACCCCGAATACATCTCTGCATCAATACTAAGTCGGCCATTTTGATTTTGGCCGCCATTTTGAAATATTGCCAATCTTCGTACTTAAATTATCTCCTCCAACAGATTAAACACAACAGACTTCACAGTCACTCAGTATCATCGTCTGACCTTGAAGATGAAAAGTCATGGAAATCTTTATCCTATGTCATACCTGCTGGTTGTGGTGGTGCGGTCAATTTCAGTCTTTCGCCGTAAAGCATCAAGTCCTCGTAACTACACCATACAATTCCTCATCTCCACCAAATCTCTCAGGAATGTAGAGGGAGTCGCCCTGAATTCATCTGTGCATCAAATATGTGTCATATCCATAGCGCCACCCACTGGACACAGGAAGTCAGACAAAAAACATCATAATGTAATGCCCCGTCTCCGACTTGCACATAAAGAAACGAAATTCGGTGTGCATATTTGTTATAAGCAGATGCACAAAATAACCCTCCTGGACCCATACCGTCAGTCCAACAGGAAGTCGTCCATTTTGATGTGAAACGCCATTTTATGCCTCCTTTGAAAATGATCTCCTCCTAGAGATTATACACCACAGTCTTTACATTAACTCAGTATCATCCACATGCCTTGAAGATCAAAAGATATGGAATTCTTTCAGCTACGTCATAACTGGAAAAAATTAAAAAAATTATTCTTATCATTATTATTAGGGCCCGAGCAGGTCAAAGACCTGTGAGGTCCCTATTGTAATTGAAAAAAATATTATTATTATTAATAGGGCCCGAGCAGGTCAAAGACCTGTGAGGTCCTTACTGTAATTGAAAAAAAAATTATTATTATTATTAGGGCCCGAGCAGGTCAAAGACCTGTGAGGTCCCTATTGTAATTGAAAAAAATATTATTAGGGCCCGAGCAGGTCATCGACCTGTGAGGTCCCTATTGTAATTGGAAGGACTAGTGTACCGCTTTAACTGCAGTTTTGGAGGCCTGAACATACCCAAAAACTCACCAAATTTGGAATATACGTCACACCTAGTGAAAAATTTGATAATTTAATGCCGTTGTGCGGGGTCGTGACCTGCGGGCTCTGTAGCGCCCCCTAATGTTCTTCCCTGCCTTCCACATGCACGTAGATGAACGAAATTCGGTACGCTGATTCATCGTGAGCAGACGCACAAAAAAGTCTGGGGGACCATACTGTCACTCCAACAGGAAGTCAGCTATTTAGATGTGTGGCGGCGTTTTTGTCCAATTCATGCCTACTTTGAAAATTATCTTGTCCTAGAGCTTAAACACAACAGTCTTCAAATTAACTCAGTAATTTTCTTCATGCCTTGAAGAACAAACGTTATTGAAATCATTCAGCTGCGCCAAACTTTAGTGGGCGGTGCGGTGGAAACCATTTTTTCCTCACGCAATCAAGCATCGAGGCTTTATAACTTAAACATGCAATTTCCTATCCACACCAAACTGCTTGTAACTGTAGAGGCTGTCTCCCCGAACAAATTTCAGCATCAATACTTAGTCTGGCATTTTGCTTTTGGCCGCCATGTTGAAATATTGCCAATCTTTGTACTTAAATTATCTCCTCCTACAGATGTAACACCACCGACTTCAAAGTCACTCAGTAGCATCCTCTGACCTTGAAGATGAAAAGTTATTAAAATCTTTATCCTACGTCATACCTGCTGGCCACAGTGGAGCGGGCAATTCGAATCCTTCGCCGTGAAGCATCGTGTCATCATAATTTCTTCATACAATGTCTTATCTCGGTCAAATCTCTCAGGAATGCAGAGGGAGTCTCCCTGATGAGATCTGTGTAGTCATGGGGCGTGGCCGTGACGCGTGGGCTCTGTAGCACCCCCTATTGTGATGCCCCACCTCCTACTTGTAGCACAGAAGGACGAAAATTGGTACGCATATTCATCATGACCAGACGCAAGGAAAACCCATTTGGATGCTTACTCTCACTCCAACAGGAAGTCAGTTATTTTGAAATTTGGCCGCATTTTTGACAAATTCATGCCTAATTTGAAAATTATCTTGTCCTAGAGCTTAAACACCACAATCTTCAAATTAACTCAGTAATTTTCTTAATGCCTTGAAGAACAAAAGTTATTAAAATCGTTGAACTGTGCCAAGGTTTAGTGGGCGGTGCGGTGGAAACCATTTTGTCCTCACGCCGTCAAGCATCGAGGCTTCATAACTTCAACATACAATTTCCTATCCACACCAAACTGCTTGTAACTGTAGAGGCTGTCTCCCCGAATGAATTTCAGCATCAATACTTAGTCTGCCATTTTGCTTTTGGCCGCCATGTTGAATTATGCCAATCTTTGTACGTAAATTATCTCCTCCTACAGATGCAACACCACTGACTTCGAAGTCACTCAGTAGCATCCTCTGACCTTGAAAATGAAAAGTTATTAGAACATACCTGCTGGCAGTTGTGGAGCCTGCCATAACAATCCTTCGTCATGAAGCATCAAGTGCTGATATCTCCTTCATACTATTTCCTAGCTCGGCCAAATCTAGAGGGAATCTAGAGGGAGTGGCCCTGAATAGATCTGTGCATCAATACTGTGTCATATCCATAGCGCCACCCACTGGAAACATGAAGCAAGTTTTATTTCAGGCAATTTGGGCGTCCTACATGCATGTACATGAATGAAATGTGACACGCATGTGTGTCATGACAAGACACACAAATGACTCATTTACACCCACACTCTCAGTCCAACAGGAAGTGGTAAATTTTGCTTAGAAGCACATGAATTGATGGTGTAGGTGATGCAAGTCGCCACTAGATGGCACTGTTGTCTTTCAAGGCACATGTATCATATTCATCAGATTTTATTGAAACTTTAAAAGGTGGCAGCATGCACTTCTTGGGATAAAAACTAGTAAACAAAGCAGAACTTAGATCAAAAGCTTGACACTGATAGACAGCCATAAATACATTTTTTGAAAGAAGGCAAATTAAGCATTATTCTACACATATTTATGTGCAGTGATGACAAACATAGTCAGATGTACATGGCATTTGCAGGTAGTTTTGTCTGAATTGCACGTTACAACAGGGCATAGTTGAAGGGTAATGGGTTGAGCCACATAATGGATAAGTCAGTGGTAGTAAGCCACAGCACACAATTTTCAAATAAGCCAATTTGCTAAGAATGCCATTTGCGTGTTGTGTCTGCCCTGTCAAGGTGGCACACAACAAGATGTGTGTAGTTGTGATTCTGCCCAACTCTTCCGCGATGAACGAAGTGGATTCCACTGCGATATGAAACAACTGAGTGGGTTCTTTGGTTAAACACCGCTACTGCAGGACGCTCGTCAAACCTGGTCACTTGACCGCTGTCCCTTTTCAAAAGGAAGAATCACCTCTGGCTGCACTCCACTACCTATCTTAATCTGTGGCATTCCACTTCCATCCTCCCCTATGATGCGCTGCCTTCCTGCCTTCACGGTGACAACAGAAGGCAGTGTCTTATCTGCGCCGGTAGTCGAGTGGTTGGCGTGCATGCCACATATGCAGTGGACCCGGGTTCGAATTTAGAGCGGAGGAAGTTTACTTTACTTTAACTTTTCCGCGATGAACGAAGTGGCTTCCCCTGCGATATGAAACAACAATTTAGGGCGGAGGAAGTTTACTGCAAGCCACAACCCCCCCCTCTCTGTCCCACTTCCAATCTATTCCCTGCAAAAACACAGGTGTCCATGCCTGAATTCCAGACAAAGGCAAAGAGAAGGCTGTAACCCTTCACACAACGTAACGGTGCAGAATCGATTGTCAAAACGTACCTGATTACTAAATGTTTTAGAAATCATTCACCTGCAGTCCCTTTGGATTTCTGTGGATTGCAGGAAGTTGTTCTGACTTCTCCTTAAAGCGCTTGATACTGGCAGGGGCAACCCACAGCGTTACAAACACACGTTGGGAGAAGAGGCTGATATTCACCCCCCCGTGCACCGTCCCAAACGCAGGCGGTTGCCGCCTCCGTGAACAACGATCGAGCAACGGGGCTTAAGCCGCGGTGCGTTTGGACGGCGGCACGCCCCGACGTGCGCGTGGACTGCGAGGGCCCGTTCATCACTGCTTGCAGTTTTAATTATCATTATTATTATTATTATTATTATTATTATTATTTTATTATTCTGCAGTTCAACTGCAGTTTTGGAAGCTGATACCGTCACTCCAACAGGAAGTCGGCCATTTTGATGTGTGGCGTCATTTTTGTCCAATTCATCTTCTCCTAGAGCTTAAACACCACGGTCTTCACGTTCACTCAGTATCATCTTCATGCCTTGAAGATTAAAAGTTATGGAAATCTTTATTCTATGTCATACCTGCCGGTTGTGGTGGTGCGGTCAATTTCAATCCTTCACCGTAAAGCATCAAGTCCTCGTGACTTCACTATGCAATTTCCCATCTCCACCAAATCTCTCAGGAATGTAGAGGGAGTTGCCCTGAATATATCTGTGCATCAAAACTGTGTCATATCCATAGCACCACCCACGGGAAATCAGACAAACATCATCTGATTGACATGAAGTTTACTGCATGTTTTCTACCCATCATGACATGCAAGTAACAGGTGTGGAAGCAATCGACGGCACTGCTGTCCGAAGCACGCGGCCGGCAAGGGCCCGTTCAATGCTGCTTGTAGCTTTAATTAGGGCCCGAGCAGGTCAAAGACTTTTGAGGTCCCTATTGTAATTGAAAAAATTATTAGGGCCCGAGCAGGTCAAAGACCTGTGAGGTCCCTATTGTAATTTGTAAAAAATATTCTTGTTATTATTAGGGCCCGAGCAGGTCAAAGACCTGTGAGGTCCCTATTGTAACTGAAACAGTTATTCTTATTATTAGGGCCCTATTGTTATCGCACAAATTATTAGGGCCCAAGCAGGTCATCGACCTTTGAGGTCCCTATTGTTATTGAAAAAATCATCAGGGCCTGAGAAGGGCAAAGACCTGTGAGGTCCCTATTGTAATTGAAAAAAATATTATTATTATTATTATTATTATTAGGGACCGAGCAGGTCAAAGACCTGTGAGGTGCCTATTGTAATTGAAAAAAATATTCTTGTTATTAACAGGGCCCGAGCAGGTCAAAGATCTGTGAGGTCCCTATTGTAATTGTAAAGTTATTCTTATTATTAGAGCCCTATTGAAATTGAAAAAATTATCAGGGCCTGAGCAAGTCATCGACTTGTGAGGTCCCTATTGTAATTGAAAAAAATATTCTTATTCTTATTCTTCTCCGAGTTCGACTGCAGTTTTGGAAGCCTGAACATACCCGAAAACTCACCAAATTTGGAATATACATCACATCTGGCGAAAATTGCGATCCGGCATTGTCACTGGGCGGGGTCGTGACTTGTGGGCTCTGTAGCGCCCCCAAATGTTCAGCCCCGCCTCCCACAAGTGCGTAGAAGAAGGAAATTCGATACGCAGATTCCAAATGACCAGACGCACAAAAAACCCTCTTGGACCGATACCGTCACTCCAACAGGAAGTCAGCCATTTTGATGTGTGGCGGCATTTTTGTCCAATTCATGCCTACTTTGAAAACAATCTTGTCCTAGAGCTTAACCCTCTAAGACCCACTGTTGTAATATTACAACGTTACCTTTAGCCATCCTAAAAAACAATCTGTTATATTTTATCTTGTTTTTTACCACATTTACATAGTCATTGGGTCCTATTGTTCAGTCTCACTATGCTATTGGATAGTACATTTGTTTATAAGTCCTGCCCCATGGCCATAAACTAACACAACCTTTCATGGTTTCCTTTGGACAACATTGCTTTGTTTCATTGGACTAAATTCATCAGATTCAAGTGAGTAAAATGTCTTTTATATATTTTTTTGTTGTTATTACAATGTCTAGAACATGTACATATGTAGTTTTTGTAGAATAGATTCATCAAATTTCATTTAGAGCTTGTTATATATTTGTTGCAATATTACAACGTTTGGTGAGTGTGGTAGTCAAAATAGCAGGCTTGTTGCAGTGGGAACAAACAGGTTGTATTCCCTCCACTACACCACTGCCTGAAACAGAGTGTTTTTTTATATATGGAAAGTATACATACTACCCTTGTGTTGTGTTCTGGTCAAATTTGACTGATTTAAAAGTTTTATCTCTAAAAAATGTAGTTAATTTGATCAGACTGACCTAAAATTCCACGACTTTGTCCACAAAGAGGATATCAAGTGGGGGTCTGCATGTTTTCCTTTTAGTATGATAATTAGAGAGCATTACAAGCAGTATTGTCATGTCAAGGCAGTATTGTGTGACTTACTGGCTGGTGATTGGGATGCACATTTCTTTTAGCATGATAAGTAGAGAGCATAGGCTAAGCCATTTACATTTACATTTAGGGCATTTAGCAGATGCTTTTGTTCGACTTACAATAAGCAGACACTGCCCAACTGTGACCTTGAAGACGAGAAGAGCTTGAAGAAAAAGGGGAGAGGAAGTGATGACGTCAGAGTGGAGGGGAATCACAACATCTGTGCTGTCAAATGGTCTGACAACAGGGCCATCACACTTGTGTCATCCTTTGCTGGACCTGAACCTGTGCAGAAGATTCAACGCTGGGACAAAGCCAGCCAAACCTACCCTGAAGTTGAGATGCCTTACATTGTTGGTGCCAACAACAAGTACATGGGAGTTGTGGATTTGTTGGACTCATTTACAGCCAAATAGAGGTCCCCTATCAAATACCGTCGCTGGTACATGTACATCTTCTGGCACACCATCATCCTCTCTCAAGATGTCTAGCAAAGAGACAATGAACAGGAGACAGTTTCAGGCACAGCGAGCATCCTCTCTCATCCTGGTGAACACGGCGCTCCAAACTCCAAAGAGAGGACATCCATCTTCA
This sequence comes from Sparus aurata, assembly GCF_900880675.1. NCBI lineage: Eukaryota > Metazoa > Chordata > Actinopteri > Spariformes > Sparidae > Sparus > Sparus aurata. Next base: position 257,438 of record NC_044190.1, on the reverse strand, counting down.
GGCAAAGGATGCCCAGCAACAGTGACATCAGGAAGCCCTCTGACTCCTCAGAAGAGACCATCCAAGAGAAGTGCACACCTCCCATTGGATGTACGCAAGGACCTAGTTGCGCATTTCCGGGTGAAGACAGGGAGAGGAAGCTGCAGACACTGCATTAAAGGATACACTAACATGCAATGCAGCAAGTGTGATGTTCACCTTTGCTTTTCAGAGGACAAGAACTGTTTTTGGGACTTTCACTATGAATGACAGTCAGCCATGAAAAGAAAAAAGGAATGAAGAAGTCACTAGAAAAAGTAGAAAAAGTTTAATAAAGAAAAAAAAAATCTTCATAAAAATATGAATGTGTGATTATTATTAATGTTATATACCTTTATGGGGCTAAGTAAGCAATCAACCCTGCAAATGAACCCTTAGTTGTTCTGAATTGTTGTTCAGAGAACATGAGAACAACGTTGCAATATTACAACATTTCTCTAAAAACGTACATAAAAGTAAAAAAATAAAAAATAAAAACTCTTTCATTTCTGCATCAGAGGCCTCCTACAACAACATCTGAAGGGTAAATTTCTTTTTTTTTTTTTTTTAGGTTTTTCTATATTTGGGTCTTACAGGGTTAAACACCACAGTCTTCACATTAACTCAATTATCATCTTCATGCCTTGAAGAACAAAAGTTATGGAAATGTTTCAGCTACGTCATACTCTAGTGGGCGGGACGGTGGAAACCAGTTTTTTCCCTCACCGTCAAGCATCAAGGCTTTATAACTTCAACATCACACCTAACTGCTCATAAGTGTAGAGGCTGTCTCCCCGAATTAATCTCTACATCAATACTAAGTTGGCCATTTTGATTTTGGCTGCCATTTTGAAATATTGCCAATCTTCGTACTTAAATTATCTCCTCCTACAGACGTAACACCACCGACTTCACAGTTACTCAGTATCATCCTCTGACCTTGAAGATCAAAAATTATGGAAATCTTTATCCTATGTCATACCTGCTGTCTGCGGTGGAGCGGTCAATTCAAATCCTTTGCCGTAAAGTCTCAAGTCCTCATAACTTCTTCATACAATTTCCTATCTTGGCCAAATTTCTCAGGAATGTAGAGGGAGTCGCCCTGATAAGATCTGTGTTGTCATTGGGCGTGGTCGTGAACTGCGGGCTCTGTAGCGCCCCCTATTGTGATGCCCCGACTCCTACATGCACATAGACGGACGAAATGTGGTACTCACATTCATCATGACCAGAAGCACAAAAAAGCCATTTGGACTCATACTCTCAGTTCAACAGGAAGTCAGCCATTTTGATGTGTGGCAGCGTTTTTGACAAATTCATGCCTACTTTGAAAACTATCTCGTCCTAGAGCTGACACACCACAGTCTTCACATTCACTCAGTATCATCTTCATGCCTTGAAAAACAAAAGTTACGGAAATCATTCAGCTGTGTCATACCTGGTGGGCGTGACGGCGGACGCCATTTTTTCCCTTTGCTGTCAAGCATCAAGTCCTTATAACTTCCACATGCAATGCCCCATCTCCACAGATTTCCTCATAAATGTAGACACTCTCACCCTGAATACATCGACACAGCCATACAAAGTCGGCCATTTTGAATTTGGCAGCCATTTTGAAATATTGCCGTACATCATGCTTTCACGTCTTCCTCTTACAGATGGGACACCACAGACTTCACAGTTAGTCAGTTTACTGAGTTTACTCAGACCATGCCAATGACAAGCTAGGAAAATCTTTATCCTACGTCATACCTTCGTCATGGATCCTCAAGTCCTCATAACTTCTTCATACAATTTCCTATCTCGGCCAAATCTCTGAGGAATTTAGAGGGAGTCACCCTGAATAGATCTTTGCATCAATACTGTGTCATAAAATTGTGCCGGTTTATTGGGGTAGAACCCTTCTGAAATTGTGCCGGTTTATCAGGGTTCTAACTCCGAAGGGGTAGAAACCTTCTGAAATTGTGCTGATTTATTATTATTATTTGTTGTCTGCCACTTGAGCTCAAATTCCCGTGAGCTGGAATGGGCGAGAAACTTGAAACTTGGCCCAATGATTGGAAATGATGTGCATCAACTTTTATTAAAATATGAGCTCAGTCAGCCAGATGGTGGCGCTGCAATTAAGGATCGAAAATGCATTTTTGGGAAGGCCACGCCCCTCACACCGTAAGTCTGATTGACTTAACAGTTGACACACAAGTCCCGCTCCATGTGCTCTACAAAAAAGCCAATTGGAGCATAAAGCTCCGCCTACTTAGATTTTTTGCTAATTAGCATAATGTGTAAAACAGCAAAATGAATAGAACTTTTGAAAGATTGACTCTATCAACACCAAATCTGGTATATGACTTTGGGAGACGAAAAGACAAATTTCTATTATAAATGAGCCAGATTGGTCCCTGGTCATGTTTTTTGACCAATGTATCTTCGCAATAGGCGGGGCTTAGACATATTTGGTCATAACTCCAACACCCTTTGCCCTATCATCACAAAACTTGGTGGGTACGTTCACAACAGGACTGGAAATCTGCCTGCATGTTGAGCTCAACCTATATGGGGCGCTATAAATGCTACACATGCATATCTCAAAGACCATTGGACGGAATTTCACCAGATTTGCTATGCATGCTCCAGGGTCAAGTATTAAGTAATATTTTGAGTGCCATGTTGATAGGTGAAAGTGGGCGTGGCCTACTCGTCATTAACCATCATTGTTTGCGTTTTATTAATTTATGGCGAGCTGGAAGGACCCAGAGACACAAAACTTGGTATGTTGAGTATAAATGACATCCAAATGCTGCTCCAAAAATTTGATCCCAATCTGTCAGATGATGTCGTATAACCTAGGGTGTAAACTTTGAAAGGCTTTCCCCGCAAAGCCATTAGAGCTATTGTCTTGAAATTATTCATACACGTCCTGCTGATAGTCTTCCACAAAAAAAGCCTCTTGCACCACAAAAGCTGCTACAGATACACGTTAATTCATTCAGGAACACTCTCATCATTTGCTCAAATCATTTATTGCGACAAATGATATACAGTTAGGCTTTGCGCTGAAGGCTCTGCTCAAGGAGCTCCCCGAGGTGATAAGCAGCATGCCCGGTCAATCTAGGGAGCGGAATGCAAACCCCCCACAGTGCAATGGAGATAAATTAGCAAATAGAAGTTGCAATTACGTAGTGCCAGGAGCTCGGCACATAATTCTTACTCCCTGGACCTTACCGTGCGGGAAGTCAACTGGACTGGTTTAGCCAGGGTTGAGCTTCTGGGGTGAGAATAGTGCAATGGAGAATAGGCAAGACCGTGATTATGGCTAATCTGATACGGAGTAAGCCACTCGGAAACTATCAATGAACCTTTAACCTCATCTGTATTGGAGTTTTTATTGAGAATAGATTACATGTTAGCTTCAATGGTAACATCTGAAATTGTGAGGTCGTGCAGAGGATTAAAGGAGTCTGCATTGGTGGTAAATTCGCCGCACCTGGGGAACCAATAAAATGCTGAGAAGTGAACTGCTTCTAATGGAGAGTCTGAGTAGCCCCAAAACACCCTGGTCTTAAATGAGTCACCATTGTGAATAAGAGACAAAGAAAAGGAAGGCGCTTATTGAGGCTTCCTGGCTGCTCCTTTCTGGTCCCTTGAAAAGGAGGCTGCCGGAGGAATGACCAAGGAGGTTACTGATTGAAGATCTGCACATCTTAAATGAAATCGAATACCTGTCGCTGGTGTTTTGGTGGAGGAAGGCCACGTTTGCATTTGATTAAAAACAGTGAACTATGAAGCACAAATCACATGTTGTTAACAGGCATCACGGGAACGGAACGCTGCAGAGAAGAAAATGAAATGAGACCAGCAGATTTGTACATCCTACAGCATTGGGACAGAGCATTCTGAATTCCTGGATTTAGATCGGGACAAGGAGTTGGCAGTTTGTTACCAAGGCCAGGAAGTTGAGCAGTACGGACAGTGAAATTACACGTTTCAGATTTCCATGTGAAGCAACGGATGAACCTGTTAATAAAGCGGGCAAGGAAGCAATTGTTTTGGCCAGATATCTGCAAACCATGAATGTTGTAAAATCCCCCAAAACCAACAGAAGGAGCTGCATCAGTAAAGAATTGAATAGATACTGAGGTTTCTGCCTCCTCATTGAGGTGAAGAAATTCCCTTCCAGTTATCACAGAGCAGGGACCAAACGAGGATCTGATCTGCGGCCTTCGTCCACGGTTATGTGATCGTGCAGGCTGTTTACCGTTTTGAAAATCCAGCAATCTAGAAAATGAGGATCTGCCTGGCTGAATAATCCTCATGACAAGTGATTGTGTTCTAATAAAGACGACAGGTCTCGCTTCGTCATGGTAGCTACATCTAGAACGCCTTTCATGATTTTGCGAATGCAAGCCTCAAGATGCAGCGATGCTTGCATTAGGACAGTGTTGAGTCTAATACCTAAAACTCAATCTCTTCCGTGGCCAGTAGTTTTTTCTGCTGAGAGGGATGCCTTAGTGCGTGAATGTGTTTTTTTTTATCATCATCATCATCATCATCATCATTATTATTAAAATTGTATTTATTTTTCTATAATCAACCACCAGAGTCGTCCAGTGGTTTACAGATGTTCAGCAAGATCCAACAGAGTGCCCCAGAAAGGGAATTGAAAATGCGAGGGCTGCTGCAACAGCCGAATGTAAGACTAACCGGGAGATATGTCTTATTACGCCACTGATGCAGTATAGATGCCATTGCGGCGGATACAGTGGTGTCACCTTGAAGTTGCCTGTTATATTGGCCTTACCTAGCCATGCCCCTAGATGGCTTATTCATGACTTTTCGCTAGCCGAGTGCGGCGAGGGCACGCAGACCAGGGGTGGCCGTCTCCACAATAGCTGCAGCATTTGTGAATTTAAAGTAAGCAAATCTGCACACATTTCATAATTTAGTTGCAAGCAGTGACTGCCACGATTTGCTCTTTGGAATCGCCTTGCTGGATCACAATTTGGACGAGGTCTTGTCATGTGTGAGGGGATCCGCGCGCCGCACAAGAAAGGGCCTGATGCCCTGTGGAATGTATGCCAATTAAAGTCAGAACAACGGACCGATCTAGACTTTGGTTTATTATTATTATTATTTTTATTTTTATTATTATTATTCATTCATTCATTCATTCATTCATCTATTTATTCATTCATTTATCTAGCTTTGAGATGTAGAGGGCTTCTTTGCTCAGATGGATTTGTGATACTCATAGACGATGTACCTCCATGTGATAGGGCTTGATCTGTGATGGCCGAATATGAGTCCAGCTCTACTCTGGGTACGCTTCGTGGATTACATCTCTATAGACGCCAGTTATATTAAACTCTGCCATGGTTAGGTTTTTGACAGTCTGGGGTCACTCTTTTTAAAATCACCGAAACATCTTCACAGTCAACCAGACATTTGCTGGAGGAATCAGCAGAACACAGTAGGATTTTAACCCGATGAACGTTACTTGCCAGAATCTGAATCCTCAGATGAGGAGAGGCAGCAGCAGCTGGTGGAACTGAAGAAATTCTGGTTGAGCTGCCGGGACTGCATTTCACAGGGTTCTGTGTGGCGTGATGGCGATGTTGGGCGCGCCGAATGCTGTGGTCGCCGGTGAGTTGCCGGTGAGACGTCGGGCGGTCCGAGCTGAGGAGGTGTGTTTGGGCCGCGCAGGTAGACAGAATCACCAGGTGTTGAATTCGGGTGTCCGTCTCGTTGAGGGAGGATTTGATGTTGGACAGTGTGGCGAGGACTGCATTCTCGTGGATATGAACTCTCGGCCATATAGCGGCGATGCTAACTCTGGTGTTAGTGAAGTCATTGAGGCTAGCGTCAGCGCTGGAACGGTAACGGTTCTCCTTGGCTGCGCATTTCTTTGAAGAGAGAAAAGGAGTGACGGGAGGGACGGCGGCCGCATCAGAAACGTCCAGGTGACGCATGGTGGCCCCCGAGAGTGTAAGGATGTTACGGCTATCAAGAGCTTCCAGGGTTGATGACTCCGGCCCGTCTTGTAATGAGACCTTTCTCGCTCTCCGTGCTGGGAGCTACGACGGACCTAGCAGCTCTCGTCCACTCTTTCCTTTGACGCGTCCTCCCCATGTAGAGTTCGAGGACGTGTCCTCGGAATCAGACAAATCATCTGGCTCGAGATGGGACATCATGAGCGGTAAGTGGAAGTGGAAAATATATTCGATCTAATTGCATACTCAAGCGGCGTGTGTGCAGCAGTGTTGAAGGAGAGATCAGTGAATGACGGCTTGGGTTTAAATGGACCGCCTAATTTGGAAGGGTGACTGTGGTTGGTCGGAGACTGAGGATGATCCGATCAGCTTGCTGTCAGCTGACTACAGCTGGGGCTTATGACTTCTGTGTCCTGCATGAATTTGCGCTAAGCTTCATAAACAGTAATATGAATAGAACTTTTGAAAGATTGACTCTATCAACACCAAATTTGCTATACAGCTTTGGGGGATGAAAAGACAGATTTCTATTATAAATGAGCCAGATTGGTCAAAAAACATGGCTGCCACAGACCAACGTATCTTTGCAATGGGCGGGGCTTAGAAATGATTGGCCATAACTTCCACACCCTTTGCCCTATCATCACAAAACTTGGTGGGTAGGTCCACAACTGTACTGGGAATCTGCCTTCCAAAGCATGTTGAGCTCAACCTATAGGGCGCGCTATAAATGCCATTAGCATGTAGCTGAAAACCCAATTTGGAGAAATCTGGGGCTGATCATGGCTATGTGTTGCACAGAGCTTTGAGGATCACGGCAGCTGATGTCATCGACTGCAGGGGATGAGGGTCAGGGTGGCCGGTTTGGGGCGAAAGGAGTTAGAACCCGCAGATTGCCGCTTGCGGCTATATTTATTAGGGTTCTAACCCCGAAGGAGTAGAACCCTTCTAAAATTGTGCCAGTTTATTATTATTATTATTTGTTGTCTGCCGCTTGAGCTCAAATTCCCGTGAGCTGGAATGGGCCAGAAACTTGAAACTTGGCCCAATGATTGGAAATGATGTGCATCAGCTTTTTTAAAATATGAGCCCAGTCAGCCAGACGGTGGCGATGTAACTAAGGCTTGAAAATGCGTTTTTGGGAAGGCCACCCCCCTCACACCGTAAGTCTGATTGACTTGAAATTTGACACACAAGTCCAGCTCCATGTGCTCTACAAAAAAGCTTCTTGGACCATAAAGCTCCGTCTACCTAGATTCCATCCATCCATCCATTTTCTTCCGCTTATCCGGGGCCGGGTCGCGGGGGCAGCTGCCTGAGCAGGGACACCCAGACTTCCCTCTCCCCGGATACTGCCTCCAGCTCTTCCGGGAGGACCCCAAGGCGTTCCCAGGCCAGCTGAGTGACATAGTCACACCAGCGTGTCCTGGGTCTTCCTCGGGGTCTCCTCCCGGAGGGACATGCCAGGAACACCTCCCGAGGGAGGCGTCCCGGGGGCATCCGAAACAGATGCCCGAGCCACCTCAGCTGGCTCCTCTCGATGTGGAGGAGCAGCGGCTCTACTCTGAGCTCCTCCCGGGTGACAGAGCTCTTCACCCTATCTCTAAGGGAGCGCCCTGCCACCCTGCGGAGGAAACTCATTTCGGCCGCTTGTATCCGGGATCTTATTCTTTCGGTCATGACCCAGAGTTCATGGCCATAGGTGAGGGTCGGAACGTAGATTGACTGGTAAATCGAGAGCTTCGCCTTTCGGCTCAGCTCTCTCTTCACCACGACAGACCGATACAAAGACCGCATTACTGCGGCCGCTGCACCGATCCGTCTGTCAATCTCACGCTCCGTCCTTCCCTCACTCGTGAACAAGACCCCAAGATACTTAAACTCCTCCACTTGAGGCAGGAACTCTCCTCCCACCTGGAGGGAGCAGGCCACCTTTTTCCGGTCGAGAACCATGGCCTCGGATTTGGAGGTGCTGATTCTCATCCCAGCCGCTTCACACTCGGCTGCAAACCGCCCCAGGGCATGCTGGAGGTCCCGGCTCGAAGGAGCCAACAAGACCACGTCATCCGCGAAAAGCAGAGACGAGATCCATTGGCTCCCGAACCAGATCCCCTCCGGCCCGTGGCTGCGCCTAGAAATTCTGTCCATAAAAGTAATGAACAGAACCGGTGACAAAGGGCAGCCCTGCCGGAGTCCAACATGCACTGGGAACAGGTCTGACTTACTGCCGGCAATGCGAACCAGGCTCCTGCTCCGGCAGTACAGGGACCGCACAGCCCTTAACAGAGGGCCCCCGACCCCGTACTCCCGGAGCACCCCCCACAGTATGCCACGAGGGACACGGTCGAATGCCTTCTCCAAGTCCACAAAACACATGTGGACTGGTTGGGCAAACTCCCATGAACCCTCGAGCACCCTGCGGAGGGTATAGAGCTGGTCCAGTGTTCCACGGCCAGGACGAAAACCGCATTGTTCCTCCTGGATCCGAGGTTCGACTATCGGCCGAATTCTCCTCTCCAGTACCCTGGAATAGACTTTCCCGGGGAGGCTGAGGAGTGTGATCCCCCGATAGTTGGAGCACACCCTCCGGTCCCCCTTTTTAAATAGGGGGACCACCACCCCGGTCTGCCAGTCCAGAGGCACTGTCCCCGACTGCCACGCGATGCTGTAGAGACGTGTCAGCCAAGACAGCCCCACAACATCCAGAGACTTGAGGTACTCAGGGCGGATCTCATCCACCCCCGGTGCTTTGCCACTGGGGAGCTTACGGACTACCTCAGTGACTTCGGCTTGGGTGATGGATGGGTCAACCTCTGAGTCCCCAGCCTCTGCTTCCTCAATGGAAGGCGTGTCAGTGGGATTGAGGAGATCCTCGAAGTATTCCTTCCACCGCCCGACGATGTCCCCAGTCGAGGTCAACAGCTCCCCACCTCCACTGTAAACAGTGTTGGTGGAGGACTGTTTCCCCCTCCTGAGGCGCCGGATGGTTTGCCAGAATTTCTTCGAGGCCGACCGGTAGTCCTTCTCCATGGCCTCCCCGAACTCTTCCCAGACCCGAGTTTTTGCTTCCGAGACTGCCCGTGCTGCCGCACGCTTGGCCTGCCGGTACCCGTCAGCTGCCTCAGGAATCCCCCGGGCCAGCCAGGCCCGGTAGGACTCCTTCTTCAGCTTGACGGCAACCCTTACTTCCGGGGTCCACCACCGGGTTCGGGGATTGCCGCCGCGACAGGCACCGGAGACCTTACGGCCACAGCTCCGGACAGCCGCGTCAACAATGGAGGTGGAGAACATGGTCCATTCGGACTCTATGTCCCCAGCCTCCCTCGGGATCTGGTCAAAGCTCTCCCGGAGGTGGGAGTTAAAGATCTCCCTGGCAGAGGGTTCTGCCAAACGTTCCCAGCAGACCCTCACGATACGTTTGGGCCTGCCAGGTCTGTCCAGCTTCCTCCCCCGCCAGCGGATCCAACTCACCACCAGGTGGTGATCAGTTGACAGCTCAGCCCCTCTCTTCACCCGAGTGTCCAAGACATACGGCCGGAGGTCAGATGACACGACCACAAAGTCGATCATTGATCTCCGGCCTAGGGTGTCCTGGTGCCACGTGTACATATGGACACCCTTATGCTTGAACATGGTGTTAGTTATGGACAAACTGTGACTAGCACAGAAGTCCAGTAACAAAACACCACTCGGGTTCAGATCGGGGAGGCCGTTCCTCCCAATCACACCCCTCCAGGTAACACTGTCATCGCCCACGTGGGCGTTGAAGTCCCCCAGGAGAACGACGGAGTCCCCGGTTGGAGCACTCTCCAGTACCCCTCCCAGGGACTCCAAGAAGGCCGGGTACTCTGCACCGCTGTTCGGCCCATAAGCCGAGACAACGGTGAGAGCCCTATCCCCGACCCGAAGGCGCAGGGAAACGACCCTCTCGTTCACCGGGGAGAACTCCAACACATGGCGGCTGAGCTGGGGGGCTATAAGCAAGCCTACACCAGCTCGCCGCCTCTCGCCGCGGGCAACTCCAGAGTGGAAGAAAGTCCAGCCTCTCTCAAGGAGTTGGGTTCCAGAGCCCAGGCTGTGCGTGGAGGTGAGACCGACTATTTCTAGTCGGTACCGCTCAACCTCCCGCACCAGCTCAGGCTCTTTCCCCCCCAGTGAGGTGACATTCCATGTCCCCATGGCTAGAGTCACCATCCGGGGATCGGGCCGCCGGGGCCCCCGCCCACGACCGCCACCCATATCCCTCTGCACCGGCCCCTTCTGAACCCTCCCGCGAGTGGTGAGCCCACGGGAGGGCGGGCCCACGTTGCTCGTTCGGGCTGCGCCCGGCCGGGTCCCGTGGGCAGAGACCCGGCCACCAGGCGCTCGCCTGCGAGCCCCAACCCCGGGCCTGGCTCCAGGGTGGGGCCCCGGTGACGCCGATCCAGGCGACGTGCACGTCCTTGGTAGTATGACTTTCATCAGGGGCGAGTGAACCGATCTTAGTCTGACCCGTCACCTAGGACCTGTTTGCCTTGGGAGACCCTACCAGGGGCATTAAGCCCCGGACAACATAGCTCCTCGGATCATTCAGGTGCTCAAACCCCTCCACCACGATAAGGTGCCGGTTCAAGGAGGAGTCTACCTAGATTGTTTTGCTAATTAGCATAATGTGAAAAACAGTAAAATGAATAGAACTTTTGAAAGACTGACTCTATCGACACCAAATTTGGTATACGGCGGGGATGAAAAGACACATTTCTATCATAAATAGGCCAGATTGGTACGCTGAGTAAAAATTATGTCCAAATGCTGCTCCAAAAATGTGATCCCAATCCGTCAGATGGGGGCACTATAACACAGGGTGTAAACTGCGAAAGGCTCTCCCCGCCAAGCCATAAGGGCTGTTGACTTGAAACTTTCCATACACTTTATCATTATTGTTGTTGTGATCATGTATACTTTCGAGAATATACTGTATATGAGCATGCAGTGTAAATAATGTCTTTCCATTGTGATTGAAGGTGTGGCCAAAGAGACATATAGCTGACTGTATGTTATCTCTATCACACACTAATGGATGCAGCATCTATTCTCTTGCTCTACTCGATCTCGCTCACTGGTGCCATTCTCCTGCCCATTAGGATCCAATTTCCACCATGGAAACATCACTCAGAGCCCATTCTCCGTCTCCATGTCTGTAATGTAACATCACTGCCAGCTTGCCTGAATCAATCATCCATCTCTTCGTCCATCCTCCCCACCATCCCCTCATCCGCATGTAGCTTGGCTGGCAGCTCTCCCAAAGTAAGCCAGAAACCATGATCTAAAGTGTATATCAGAACGCCTGGCTGTGGAAAGGGGGATTTGACCAATGCAAAGTTTTCAAGGCACTAACCATACAAGTAGTTTTACTTGGGTTGGTATATAATGTACAGTGGCTGTGTAAGAATAACACTTCAGCTGGCTTTCTCTTAAAAGAATAAACCCTTTTTGCACTAAAGCTGTCAGCAGCTGAATATTAGTGTTGATAGTATAAAACCAGTGGAATTTGGTTATTAAATGTTTTATTTATTAATTTGTTTAAACATATAAACAGACAGTGTTCCTTTTATCTAGGTCCCTGGTAAATGCTCATACTTAAAACAACCACTGTAAACATTCCACAATTATATTGATATCAATGCAGGCAGTTACATCCTCACAGTGTCATTACATTATTACAAGCAAGAAAGTGGTCCGATGACCTCTTGAAGTTATCCACATCATCACTGATTCTAGCTAACATGTGTTCATATAATACAGCCTCCAACATTAATTCCATCCATTTTTTAAAATCTGGAAGGGCGGGGTTTTTCCACACCCTGAGAATTATTCGGGCAGCTGTAACAGCCCCTAACTTTATCACCGCCAAATCATACTTTGATATATTAGGCAATTCTGTTTGGTCCCCCAATAGGCATAGTCTTAGTGATACAGGTATCGTTAGCCCCACCCACTTCCCTATATATTCTATTATTTTTCCAAAATGGGTTAATACATTTACATTCCCAAATAGCATGTAAGAATGTTCCTGTCTCCTCCTGACATTTCCAGCATAGGTTATTAGCCAGCAAGCCCATTCTGTAGAGCTTAGATGGGGTAAAATAAAACCTATGTATTAATCTGTACTGAGTAAATTTCCCCTTAGCCTCTTTTATATATTTCCCCGTATTTGCTAATATTCTTAGCCAGATTTCATCATTCAGCTCACATCCTAGGTCTTTCTGCCAAGCAAGTCTCAAATTTTTACATATATTTTTCTGTAACCCATTAAAGATTTTGTAAAACACAGCTGCTTTGTGTGCTATACCAGGTAGTTCCAAAAATTCCGTCACTGGATTCTTGTCTTGAGTGAATTGGCCCTTCGTTATACTGTCTCTAATTTGTAAGAACTTCCAGAATTTGGAAGTTCTTACAAACTAGTAAAACTTTACTTTCCAAATCGTATTTTTGCTTCAGTTCAGAGAAGGAAATAAACACTCCATCAGAATATAGGTCATTTACATTACATATTCCTTTCACAAGCCATTGTTGCCAGTAAACAGTCTCTTTCCCAACCCGTATGGCAGGGTTGTGCCATATAGAGGCATATGGTTGTCTTAAGTGTGACACACCACACATCCTGTGTACTTCTCTCCATACCGCCTTGGAATGAGCCAATACTGGGTTTGAAGAGTAATCATGTCCATTAATAGTTGAACCATGTGAGAGAACATCCAGAGGTTTGTAGGGGCTTACCAGTTCCTGCTCAATTTTGATCCAGATCAGCTCCGTGTCAATTCCCTCCCAATGCCTAGCCAATCTGTACATTTCAAATGATAGATTATATAATCTAACATTGGGTAGAGCCATTCCTCCTATTTCCCTTGGTGACCACATCTTCTTTATATTAATCCTTGGTTTCTTCTTGTCCGATAAAAAGTCTTTTATAATTCTGTCAAATTGCTTAAAAAGCTGCGGTGTTATACAAACAGGTAACATCATGGAAAAATAATTGAATTGCGGGGCAACAACCATTTTGATCACATTAATTTTTCCCCATAAAGTAAGTTTCAATTTTTCCCATTTGTCCAGATTCAGTTTTATCTTTTGGAGGAGTGGTTCCATATTTGACAACATTATTTCATCCAGATTTGGGTTTAATTTGATACCCAGGTATTTCATATTTGAAGGCATCCATTTGAAATTAAATGATGTAATATTGCTAGAATGGCATGTGTTTGATAAAGGCATGGCCTCTGATTTGTGCCAATTTATCTTGTAACCTGACAATTTGGAGTATGTGTTAATACATTCTGATAACACCGGCAGAGAATCGGCAGGGTCTGTTATCACTGCTAAAATATCATCCGCATACATGAACAGTTTGTGCTCCCTCCCCCCCCCCCCCCCCCCCCCCCCGCACGTACACCCTTAATTCTCACATTACCTCTTATTGCTGAGGCCAGTGGTTCTAATACTATCATGAAAAGTAGTGGGGAGAGGGCACAGCCCTGTCTAGTTCCCCTGGAAAGGCAGAAAAAGTTGGATATAAGCCCATTTGTGAGGACAGCTGCTCTTGGGTTGGAATAAAGTATCTTTACCCAGTTACAGAAAACAGTCCCGAATCCAAATTTGGAGAGTGCTAACCTAAGAAACCCCCACTCCACCCGATCAAAAGCCTTCTCGGCATCGAGCGAGAAGGCTGCAACTGGAACCGAGCTAAAGCGGCTCATATATGTGAGATGTATAAGTCTTCGCATATTATCAACTGAGGACCTATTTTTAATGAATCCTACTTGATCACCATTTATAATGTCTGGTAGTACTTTTTCTATACGTGACGCCAGTGTCTTTGTCAGGATCTTAAAATCTACACCAAGAAGGCTTACAGGTCTGAAATTAGCTGGGTCTGATGAATCTCTGTCCTTTTTTGGAATGAGAGTGATTAATGCATCGTTAAATGAATCCAGCAGAGTGCCTGTTTCCAGTGCTTCTGTATACACCTTAAGTAGGATGGGGGTCAAAATATCAATATATTTCTTGTAGTATTCAACTGGGAAGCCATCCATTCCTGGTGACTTCCCTGTTTTCATGGCAAGAATAGTAGCTCTAATTTCTTCCTCTGTTATGGGAGCATCCAGCCGTTCCTTCTGTTCATTAGAGATAGTAGGTAGGTTAAGACCAGCAAAAAATGTCTCTACTTCTTCTGTGTCGGGCGTACAAGTGGATGTGTAGAGGTCTTTATAAAACTCTTCAAAAACCTTGCTGATGTCCTTTGATGAAGTCAGTACCCCATTGCCCTTTTTAATCATTGGAATGTTACTAGAATTATCTTGTTGTTTCAATTGCCGAGCTAGTAGTCTGCCATTTTTTTCACCTCCTTCATAAAAATTAGATTTAAGTCTGAATAAAGCATATTCAGCTTTATTATTATATATCATGTAGTTGATATTTCAGATTGCATATGGTTTGATATAAGTGATCTGAATACTGTCTTGCCAGATTACGTATCTCTTGATCTAACTTTTCCTCTTTCTTTCTGTTTTCTTTTTTCACCTTTGAAGAGTGGGCGATGATTTTCCCTCTTATAAATGCCTTAGATGCCTCCCAAACAGAAGATATGGAGCCAATATTAGTTTAAAAAAATAACTTAAGGTCCCTTGATAATGCGTCACTAAAAGATTTATCCTTCAGCAACATGGTATTAAGCCTCCAGCGACCCCTTTTTACTTTATCTGAGTTCAAGTCAACATGTAATTCCACTGTGCCATGGTCACTGAGGGCAATAGCACCTATCTCACAGTTCACAACTGAACCTAATAATGTCTTTGATATCAGGAAAAAATCGATCCTTGAATATGACTTGTGGCAATGAGAGTAGAAGGTGTATTCTCTCTCACGTGGGTTCACTAATCTCCATATATCTACCAGATTCATGTCCTCTGCCAGCATCTTAATTGCAGCTCTATCTTTGGGTGAAGATTTACCACTGGGTCTGCTCCTGTCAATCATCCCATCCATTACCTGATTGAAATCACCTGCTATTATAACCTGACCCTCCATATGTCCTATCACTCTATTAATTTCATGAAAAAAATCAGGCTCTTCCTTGTTTGGAGCATACATATTACATAATATTGTCCTAATCCCATTGATCAAGGTTTCAATACAAATAAGTCGTCCTTCCGTGTCGTTGTATTGTTTTAACATAACAAAACTTACATTTTTATTGATGAGAATCATCACCCCATTCCTTTTACTTGAGTAGGAGCTATGATAAACTTTCCCTACCGAACTTTTTTAAAATTTCACTGCCTCCTCATCTCCCATCATATGCATCTCTTGAATAAATGCTATATCTGTATTTTTGGATTTCAAATATGTCAGAACCTTCCTCCTTTTAATGTGGCTCCATTTATGTTCCATGATATTATATTAATATACCTGTCAGCCATAATTCTCAAGCTTGTAATAATACTTAGGTTGTGACTGCAATTTATCTGTCATGGTTGTTATTTTAACAAAACAAGTATTCTCTAATCTGTTCAGAGCATAATTAAACAAACTCAAATACACTGTCTTTACACAAAAAACTAACATGAACAAAAACAATAAACCCCCGTGCGAAGCAACCCAGAACTTACTGTTGCTAAGCCCTCTCCTCCCGTCCTGACTGAACATGGACTTAACTAAACAAACCTGACTTGGTCCGTGAGGCACGTCAGTGGTTTCCTAGGCGACACGACCATCTGGCCAGACAAAACCATCAAAACAAAAGTTACCTTACTTCCATAGGTTCACACACACTTCGTCATGTTCTCAGTATCAAGTCCTGTGGTCCTCTATTTTAAATCCTGCATAAACTTCTCTGCCTCCTTGCTGTCTCGGAATGTTTTCTTTTGTCCCTTCCATGTGAAGATCAGCGTTGCAGGATATACCAGCCTGTGTCTCACATCCAGCTCTTGCAGGCGCCTCTTCATCGGTATAAAGACCTTTCTTTTCTCCGTCAGCTCTCTCGTCAGATCCTCAAAGAAAGACAACTTACAGCCATCCCATTCGATTCCACGTTTCGCCTTAGCCACCTGTAGCACTCTGTCTCGGGCTGATAAACGTAGGAAGCGTATCATAATGGTCCGAGGTGGCTCATTCGGGCCGGGCATGGGGGCGAGAGACCGATGGCCGCGTTCAATCTCGAAACCGCTGCCAGTGAGACCAAGCCCCTCATACAGGATCTTCTCCACATACTGAGACACTTTGCCCGTCTTCTCTTTACCTTCTTTCAGTCCGACCATCCTGACATTATTCCTCCTGCTTCTGTTTTCGAGGTCCTCCACACGTGTCCACAGTATTTCTAGTCTCTTGTCACATTTCTCCATGTTTTTCTCCATCCCTGCATGTATATCCTCTATGTCCGATATCCGCTGCTCTGCCTCTCCAAGTCTCTCTTGAATGTTAGCCACCAAGTCTTTTAACTCTTTTGTTGTTTCTTTAATGGCGACCACATTCCCTGCCACCACCTGTAGAGTAGCGCTCATGTTTCGTATTTCCTCGAACATATTTTCATCAATATTCCTTCCAGTACCAGGGTCTCTCGTTTTAGCTTTATTCGGCGGAGGGTTGCTCCCTGGTGTTGTCGCAGGTGAGGCGTTCTCAGGCGGTGGGCTGCCTTTCGTAGCTAGCTTGCTTCTCGTCGACGCACCCTTGAAAAAGTTTGCTTGCTATTGTTTGCCATTTCGCCAAGAATTTGAAATTTGTAGGTCGACTACTCACAATAACACTACATACGTAGAGGCCACTAATATTATGTTCCCAAACGGAGTGTATGCTTCCAAATGTATGTAATTAGCTGATGGTTGTCAGGAGCTCTTCTAGTGTGCCACCATCTTTCCCGATGTTCCTACGTGACTCCAAACCAGTGGAATTTGAAGGTTGATGACTTTCGTGACACGTTAAAGTGGTAGTGTTTTATCTCAGTTTTGCATGGACAACTTGCCACTTGGCCCTCATTCCACTCTGCAGAGTGAGGTTATGTTTTCAAGAAAAACTGGTTTATTAGAACTTTTTATTTTACATTGGCCATCTTGGACCAATTTTTAGCCATATAAGTGCCCTCCCAAATCTTGGTAAGAACATTTGTATGGTATCATAGCTGAGAGAACAGATTACTAGAGCTAGAGATATAATAGTCAAGTTGTCATGTATCATATTTCCTTTAAAGAGTAAGTTCTAAGTTTTTGAAGTCTGGCTAGAATCAATACTCACATGTCAATATATGCTAAAGGAATTCCTTTAACCTGAATTGCCAAAATATTGTTACAGGCTGAGCCTGATGTGTATGACTCATTGTGTGTATGTACCTGTGATGTAGGGGGGTATTTAACGTTAGTGCGCCAGATGTGGGTGTGACGTGAGTGTCATGCGACTGAGTTATCGCGCAGGCGAGTGAGAGCTAGGTGTGTGATGAGCTGCAGCCACAGTTAACAGAGGCTATGTACAGTGCTGTGTTATATTATCCTGCAAGGCTGAAAATAAAGAGCCGTTTTCTCGTTCAGACGAAGTCCTGGGATTTTGATGTTTTCTACTGCTTCAAACCAGATGTCCCTTACTACGGTTCGGGGTCTACAGCTGGGAAGTTAACACTGGGGGCTCGTCCGGGATCGTCTGCAAGTAAGAGACGTTCATTATCATAGGAAAAAGAGGAATCTGCGGAGAAAATGACAGCGCTTGGCAGCAGCGGGAGCCAGACGGCACGAGAGAAAATGGCAGCGTGTTCGGACTCCAACACCACCAAGCGTATCAGCATGAATCTGTTTGTGACAGACACGAAGGAGACTTTCGGAGCTAGCGTGGCTAACATAGTAACCGGCGGACGTGCCGGCCACAGACACAGTACTTATCCCTTTGTGGTTTGCATGGAGCTAACACCGGCAGCTAGCGGAGCAGCTAGTGGAGCAGCAGTCTCCACATTACTACTGCCGTCGTGCACAGGATGGCTGCTCACTCCACTGCAGCGAAAGGAGGCCTGCTGTCAGTCTGCAACGTCCCCGCAAGTCAATTATACAGGGTGTGCGCACATCCTTAAAAAGTCTTAAATTCATGTATCTAAAATGAAGGCCTTAAAATGTCTTAAATACGTCCATATTTTGCACACAGGTCTTAAATATGTACGTTCATTTACCGCTTCCGTCGTTGCCTTTTTTGTTTTTTTTAATAAATAAATAATTATTCATTTATTTATTTGTTTTTTTCATTTGATGTTCAAAATCTAAAGCTTTCAACATCGGAGTTATACCGAAGATGGTTTGATAAATAAATAAATAAATAAATAAATAAATAAATAAATAAATAAATAATTATATATTTATTATGTACACACACTCACACTGGGGTTATTATAGACTAATTAAAACCAAACTGAAATAAAAAGCAAACTGAAAAAAACAAATAAAAACTAATGAAATTATAAAACTATATTAACCCTGACACACTCACTCACTCCATTCTTAATTGTTTGATTTGCTCTGTGAATGGCAATACATTTTAGTTATTTTTTAAAGTGATTCAGTGACTTTATTTTTCCTTACTTTTTCGTACTTCGTGTAGGTCTTAAATTTTGTTCAAAGTGGTCTTAAAAGGGTCTTAAAAAGTCTTACATTTGACTTGTTCAAACCTGCAGAGACCCTTTAATACTCCCGCCACGCCATCACCTACAGCAGTTACTCTCCCCACCACTGGCCAGATAATTAACCCCTTTGCCCAAATTAACAGTGACTATTTTGCCACCAGCACCCCTGCTTTCCAGGCTCAAGCTTCTCCTGCCCCGCAAATTGCCTCACTATTCACCCCAAAGCAGGTTTATGACTGCGTCCCTCTGCTAGCTAGGCCCCCACTTCACCATCCCTCAGCGCGCCATGAGTGCCCCTCAGACAGCAGTGAAGATGAACATTATGGACAGAAAGAGAGAATCCCCATGTTGCGGCCAGGTCAGTTTGATGGAACTGGTGCATGGAAAGACTTTCTTTACCAGTTTGAGAGCTGTGCAAGAGGTAATCACCGGTCAGAGAAGACTATGGCTGCACAGTTAAGGTTCAGCCTGACTGGAGCAGCGGGTGCTATCGTCCATAAAAATCCAAGATCTGCTCGATGGAGTTATCAACGCATTGCGGAGGAGATCGAGGCCACCTAAGGGCTGTTTTTGGAGCATGCTACAGCTATCGGCATTGAACTGAGGCAAAGAACCAGAAAGCCAGGTGAAAGCCTGCACACACTGAGAGATGACATCTATGAGAAGGTTTCAATCACGTATGCTGATAATGGAGAGTTGGAGCAGGATGCTGTCAGCGTGGAGATATTCACCAACGCCATGGCAGACGCAGAGCTGGTGCAGAAACTTTTGGAGGAAAAGCTACGCACCCTGGCTGGAGCCTACGACATAGCCTGCAGGCCGCACAGGCAGTCACTCAGCTGATGCGCTCAAGGGCAGCCAGTGCCACCGAAAGGAGTACCAGAGCAGCTACAGTATGTGAGCCATGAGGCATACTGACACACCAGAGAGGGCGCCAAAATCTCTCCAGCAGTGGTGACCCAAGAACTCTGACAGCCCTAAGGGAAGAGTCTTGGGGCAGGTTGTTTGCCACAACTGTGCAGGCGTTGGACATATTCGGAGAAACTGCACTTCCTTCCGCTACCCCAAACAGCCTGAGGTGAATGTCACACTGGCCCAAGCACAGGCCCCTGATGCAGTGGTCGTGTGTGCTAGGAGTCAAGATGAAGAGGAGATGTGTGCTCAGGTAACAATTTATGGACTTGAAATCTGTGCCTTGCTAGACTCTGAGGCACGGAGAAATGTACTGTCTATCGTTACCAGACTTTTCCTGCCAAAACCAGACCCACTATTCAGCCGTCGCGGGCAGAGGTCCTGCAGGGTGTCGGGCCAGAGGGCCTGGTGGTCTTGGTAGAAATCACTGTCCCAGTAGTCATCAGAAACTATGTAACCAATGTTAACTTAATTTCGGCAGATACAGCTGGGAATACAGACATTATCCTGGGGCACCCTTTCCTGCTGCAGGCGCAGGCCTGTTTGGATTATGGCCGTCAGAAGATAACTCTTTTCGTGAGGGAATTACCCTGCTTCATCCCAAACCCGGAACCCGAGGTGCAGTTTGTCCGGGTGGCGCGCAGGAAGGTGTTGGAACCGAGACGTGAGTACATAGTGCCAGGCACCACCCGCCTCTAACCTGCGGCTGCTGGAGAACTCATACTTAGCCCTGCCAAGAGCTTCATTAAAAGACACCATGTCCTAGTGGCCTGCGTCGTTGTGCAGGCACAGCGATCTGGTGTCCCCATCAGAGTCTTCAACCCTGGTGCTACGCTGGTCACATTGAGGATTGGGCGCAGTGGCTGGCGTCCTCCAACCAGCAGAGGTGCTCGGGGAGCCTCACCCCACCAGAATCACAGCAGCACCTGATCATGTTCATCTAGCCACTGCTGCTGTATCAAACCACCTGCAGGCACTGTATGCTGAAAGCTGTGCGAACCTTCCCGAAAAGGACCACGGGAGGTTAGCCGAGCTACTAGAGTCATACAGTGGCATCTTCTCCACGGGGCCCACTGACCTACGTCACACCAGCCTGGTCCAGCATGACATAATGACCACACTTGGGCCGCCTGTCAAACAGCAACCTCGCAGGATGGCCAGAGACAAACAGACTGCAGCAGACCAGCAGCTGAAGCAGAGCCTGAAGGCAGGTGTTGCAACAGCAGCTGGGCAGCACCGATTGTGATGGTGCGCAAAAGTGACCAGAGCTCACCCTCGTGTGTGGATTACAGGCCCCTGAATTTATCTACTGCAAAGTACTTAAGCACGCTGGACTTGACATCAGGCTACTGGCAGGTGGAGCTGACACCCAGAGCGCCGGCCACATTCCAGCGGCTCGCGGATAGCGTCCTGGTCGGGCTACAGTGGGAAACCTGCCTGGTATACCTGGACGACGTCATTGTCCTGGGGCGAGACATCACTCAGATGCTGGCGGCAGGTGTTCAGCAGGCTGCGAGAACATGTTGGTTATCTGGGGCACATCGCCTCTGCCAAAGGCAAAGCCACTGACCCAGAGGTGCATCAGTTTGTCGGTCTGGCGTCCTATTACTGACGGTTCGTGGAAGATTTTGCCACCATTGCTAAACCATTACATGAACTGACTAAAAAGTATGCACGCTTTAACTGGACAGCCGAGTGCCAGGAGGCATTCGAGGAAATGAAGACGCAACCGACATCAGCACCTGTTCTCGCTTACCCTCTCGACAGTGGCAAATTCTTTCTGGACACTGACGCTACTGACTCAGGGATAGGAGCTGTCCTCTCCCAGCAGCAGGGGGGAGAAGAGAGAGTTCTGGCGTATGGCAGCAGGAGACTGTCCTCTACAGAGCAAAACTACGGCACTACCAGACTTGAGCTCCTGGCAGTAGTAGAGTTCACCTACCACTTTAGACAATACCTACTCGGGAGACCATTCATTGTATGGACCGACCACAGCAATCTGCGCTGGCTGACCAGGCTGAGAGAGCCAGAGGGGCAGCTGGCCCGCTGGCTGGAGAAACTGGCGGAGTATGACTTCCAGGTGCTTCATCGCCCAGGGAAACATCACCAGAACGCTGATGCACTGTCCAGGAGGCTGTGTAGAGACTCATGCCCCTGCATGGTGCCAGAGCCCAACCCCATAGAGGACCTGTGTCAAGATAAAGGAGTACAGTGCAACCTAACAGATAACTCAACTTCAGAGGACTGCATCACAAAACCCCCAGAGCAACCTCTAGTGGGGGTAAGTGACATGAGTAAAGCTGACAACCACAGCCACCTCCTGTCTCATCCCACCATCCGCAGAGTGAGTGAATCACCACAGGCCGATCTGTTCAGTGGGTGGACCCACAAGCAGTTGAGACCGGCACAAATGACTGATCCAGACCTGGCACCTGTGTGGAAATGGATTGAGGAAGGGAGGGGCCGACCAACATGGACTGACTTAACACATTGTAGCCCGGCCACCAAAGCTTATTGGACGCAATGGAAACAGCTCTATTAGAAGGATGGGACTTTAATGAGAAAGTTCTACTGCAGTGAAGGAAATGTGTTCTACCCCCAGACCCTGCTGCCACAACCGTTCCCTCATTCAGACGAAGTCCTGGGATTTTGTTGTGTTCTACTGCTTCAAACCAGAGTTCCCTTACTACGGTTCGGGGTCTACAGCTGGGAAGTTAACAATATTGGGATGCTCTGGCTCTTCTCACTTTGTGTTGCAGGTATCTGATTCAGAATGACTTTTATTTACAAAGACCCAGGTTGATTAGTTTCAACATTAAATAACTTGTTTTCAGCTGTATTCAATTGAATACAGGCCGAAAAAGGATGTACAAATGGTTTCATTCTGTTACTGTTTAACTTTTATGGATCTGGGGTTGTACCATACTTGGTACTGCATGGAAATGCTTTCCAGAGTTCCTTTAAGGTATCTATGTTAGACAAATTAAGTGGGTAGCTTCAAAATGTCCCACATAGCAAAATTTACCAGACACCCTCATCGGGCCAAAAGCAGTCCACTGCATGGCTAGATGTCAGCCAAGAGCAAACCAAATAAACCAAGACTAGCCCAAGTCTGGGCTAGACCGCCAGAATAGAATGAGCTGTGACCCAGACTTGGCGCAGCTCCAGTTTATTTGGTTTGCTCTTGGATGACACATGCCATGGCCAGGAGCAGACTGCCTAAGTAGCATTATTCAATGCAATATATGTGGGCCAAATTATGGTATCTGGTGTGGGCCAGATCTAGGCTGCAACAATTTTGCTATCTGGGATGTGGAAAAAGGGGAAAAATGTCATCTTTGTATATACTATTACACATGTGGGTATGTGATTTATAGTATTTTGAAACAGTGTGCACTACCCCTTAATGATCTGAAAACTAAATGTAAATGTAGCATCAGGCAGTTTCCTGCACGTTTCCAGCTATTTTATGTACCCTAAGAACATATACCAGAAAAAACATTCCGATAACTAATTATTACAAGCTGCCATTACCTGATTCCAAACTCACTCCCTCTCTCACTCAATCACTTCTCCATATCCAGTATAACAGACACACAAGAGTCCATTTAGGTGTGAGCAGGAAATTTAGGATTCACACGCTCACTAATCCCGATCATTTTACATCATCACTGACAGACATACACACAACATATATTACAGCACAACCTTTATTATCACACCATTGGCATAAAACACTGTATACCATGAACACTACTTTTCATTCTATAGTTGGAATATTTCGGGAACTATGTAGTACACTAATTTTACACTCAGAGTTTGTATATAATTTACAGATAGTAATCTATACCATCAGACTACCAGTGGTACATCATGGTCTTACGAGACAGGATGGGCTAGCTGTTTAACATGCTAACAGTAGAATTCTCATTAACACAATACATGCTGTAGATATCTTTCATATAATGTTCTTGTGTGCATGTGCAGTCTGATCTGGCCTTTTTGCTGGAAGTAGTTCAATAGAAAACTGGAAGTATATAGATTGCCGTATATATCCAATATAATAATGGCTGATTCCATCCAAAAGCTCAGGGCCCGTAGGGCCGCTGAGACCTACTTTTAGATCTGAAAACAGTGAACTCCTAAACTAGAGGTAACTCTCTGTTGCTGTGGATGATGTCATTTTATAAGGACGCACTTAGAAGTGGTGACAACAGTGATTGGTTGTTGAGTGACAGGGCAGCCCACTGAAAAGTCATTTAGGCTACGCAATGCATGAAGTGAAAATAAGGAAGTTGCCTACAAGCCCATGACAAAGCCTATGAAAAGATATTGGATAAAGAAATGTATTTATGAGGAGAATTAAGTGCCCCCCCCCCACCCCAAACAAAAACGCTTCGGACAAAAGTTACAAATTAGAAGATTGCGATGAAAAACGCGAATTGCCAATAAAAGTGGCATTTGCTCGAGAAGCTGCGTCAAACCACTCTCCATTAAAATTAGGGAATCGTGTGTTGATCCGGGCCATGTCGCAACAGTGTCCAGTATATTGTAACATGCGTCAAGATAATTTGTGTATTGATGGAATGCAACTTTTTCCGATTGACAAAAGCCCTATTCGCACGGGACTAGTATAACCTGGGGACCTCCAGTAATTTGTAATAATTGCGGAGGTCGTCTGTGATCTTAATCCCGTGCGAATCTGCCATGTCCGTAATTTGTAATTTAAAAATTCCACCGCAAATTACCTACCATATTTCGACAAATACAGAGGTCATTTCATAATATTAGTCCCATGTGAATCGGCATCTCTGTGATTTGGGGTCGTTTTTTGTTTTTCTTAAGGTTTTTTGTGTTTTCCACACCTTTTTTCTGCCTTTTTCCCAGTCGAGAATTATTGAGGCTACTTTGGGAATTATAAATTAAAGTTTTGACAGAGCATTTTGGGTGCAAATTCAGGAGGCTCATCAGAAGAGCAAAATCTCGAAAGATGATTAGATGGATTACATGCATGGCAGCATGCGGTAAGGAACATTTTTCCATCTTTCAACAGGCTCACCAGTTATTATATTAAAATATCCATATCTAACCGTTGTGCAGCTCCAGTAAGGGCTCCGGTGCGGTCGACCCGGGGGATAATGTCAGTAAGTTGAGTTAAAACACATCCTGTGCGAATGCGCCGCACGAAACACGGATGTGGTGGGATAATTTCTAAATCACTTGAGGTCCCCAGGTAATACTAGTCCCGTGCAAAGAGCTGCATTTTCCCCGTAGCCAAATACCGGAGTGTTGCCAAACATTTTAACTCCGGCGTTATTGGATTGTTACAGTTGATTGGGAACATTATTGCGTCCCTCACCAACTCAACCACAACTTCAATCCCTTCGCGGTCCATCCAAGATCGTTTTGATAATTCCCTGTCATTTAGCGTCTCCAAAACATTCGGCTGTGACCAGGTCTTAGCGAGTTAGGAGTCCTCTGGACTACTTCTAAGGTCTCCCCGACTTAGGTGCTACTTTTAGGCTTAAAGGTCCCATATTATGGTCATTTCTGCTTCTTGACATGGTTCCTTGAAGTCTAAATGGAATGATAGTAACATGCTTTGGTCGAAATAAGCTGAAGGATTGAGCACAGCAGGGTTCTTGAAACACCAGTTTCACAGCCCTGCTCCAGGTGGCCAGTTTTTTGCCTGTCCCTTTAAATGCTAATGAGCTACGACGCGCCACCCACGGTGCCGCCCACCTCTTCCTGCCTGCGGAAGACATGAGGACGGCATCATGTGACCATGGCAACGGCGGAGTTTCTGAAAGTAATGGCCGCCGGACAACAGACTGCGGTCCGACCCAGAACAACAAGAGGCTCCAGGAGAAAGTAAGCAGCTAAGAATGAACATTGATGTTTCTCAGTGGTATTTAAGTTTGTTACCTCGACATTACTTTTATGTTACTGCAGACTAACGAAAGTTTTACGAGCTTACTGGCCGTCTGCCCCGCGTTGTTACAGATAACAGCCCCCTTCTCCTGCCTCGAGTGTTTACATCATAAAGCTTAGCCAAACAGTTGCAGTAATGCGGATGCAATTTAGCAACAGCCGTTACAAGACAAAAGCGTAACCCCCTTTTATTATTTACCTTTATGTAGCCAGGTAAGTTGATTGAGAACCTGTTCTTATTTGCAGTGACGACCTGTAATTAGCTACTGCCAGCTATTTTCAACTGTAGTTTTCAATAAGCCACGGTTGCCTCCCATCACCTCTCTATCAGTAGAATTGTTTTTAACCAGTTACAACGGTTTATAAACTTTAGATATATTACCAAAGAAACAATGCGACGTGATTAGCAATTATAGTTTCCAAAAAAATTCTGCATAAAAGCAGGTGTTCCTGTGGCAATTGTGTACAAATGCCTACAGAACCTGAGAATATTTGCTGTATCGACATACCACAATGAAGTGTGAACACTAGGCAAACATGGTTGTAATTTTACTGTCTCTCTTTTCTCTAATCTATTGTCACTCACTTACCTTTCATAATTTCTAGATTACACGAGGACTACAGCAGCATCCTGAGCCACCATCCTGCATGGTGGACCCTCTTGGCCTGTAACCTGTCTGCCTGAATGTATCTGCACTACAGAATGCACTGAACATTTATCAGACAGACTATGGACCTTTACGTCTGAGGGGAATAGTGCAGTACACTTTTAGTCACATAAATACAATTCATTTATCGCAAAAGTGTTACAATGAAAAGTACACAACTGATTCCTCTATCTTACATTGCTTATAGTTTATCTTTTACTTATTACCATGAAAATTACATATCAAACAATGAAAACACAGGAACAGTTAGGAAAGATGTTTTATTGTAAGAAACATTTGTAAACATGTGTTGACATGAATGAAATAATAATAACAAGAAGAAAATAAATATCTGAAGTGAAACAGTTTGACTTTATATATTAACTTCAATATCAATATGAAAATAATTAAAACTGCAAGCAGTGATGAACGGGCCCTCGCAGTCCGCGCGCGCGTTGGGGCGTGCCGCCGTCAAAACGCGCCACGGCTTAAGCCCCGTTGCTCGATCGTTGTTCACGGAGGCGGCACGCGGGGGGTGAAAATCAGCCTCTTCTCCCAACGTGTGTTTGTAACGCGGTGGGTTGCCCCTGCCAGTATCAAGCGCTTCAAGGTGAAGTCGGAACAAATTCCTGCAATCCACAGAAATCCAAAGGGACTGCAGGTCAATGATTTCTAAAACAGTTAGTAATCAGGTACGTTTTGACAATCGATCCTGCACCGTTACGTTGTGTGAAGTGTTACGGCCTTCTCTTTGCCTTTGTCTGGAATTCAGGCATGGACACCTGTGTTTTTGCAGGGAATAGATTGGAAGTGGGACAGAGAGGGGGGGGGTTGTGGCTTGCAGTAAACTTCCTCCGCCCTAAATCCGAACCTGGGTCCACTGCGTATGTGGCATGCACGCCAACCACTCGACTACCGGCGCAGATGAGACACTGCCTTCTGTTGTCACCGTGAAGGCAGGAAGGCAGCGCATCATAGGGGAGGATGGAAGTGGAATGCCACGGATTAAGATAGGTAGTTGAGTGCAGCCAGAGGTGATTCTTCCTTTTCAAAAGGGACAGCGGTCAAGTGACCAGGTTTGACGAGCGTCCTGCAGTAGCGGTGTTTGACCAAAGAACCCACTCAGTTGTTTCATATCGCAGTGGAATCCACTTCGTTCATCGCGGAAGAATTGGGCAGAATCACAACTACACACATCTTGTTGTGTGCCACCTTGACAGGGCAGACACAACACGCAAATGGCATTCTTAGCAAATTGGCTTATTTGAAAATTGTGTGCTGTGGCTTACTACCACTGACTTATCCATTATGTGGCTCAACCCATTACCCTTCAACTATGCCCTGTTGTAACGTGCAATTCAGACAAAACTACCTGCAAATGCCATGTACATCTGACTATGTCTGTCATCACTGCACATAAATATGTGTAGAATAATGCTTCATTTGCCTTCTTTCAAAAAATGTATTTATGGCTGTCTATCAGTGTCAAGCTTTTGATCTAAGTTCTGCTTTGTTTACTAGTTTTTATCCCAAGAAGTGCATGCTGCAACCTTTTGAGTTTCAATAAAATCTGATGAATATGATAGATGTGCCTTGAAAGACAACAGTTCCATCTAGTGGCGACTTGCATCACCTACACCATCAATTCATGTGCTTCTAAGCAAAATTGACCACTTCCTGTTTGACTGAGAGTGTGGGTGTAAATGAGTCATTTGTGTGTCTTGTCATGACACACATGCGTGCCACATTTCATTCATGTACATGCATGTAGGACGCCCAAATTGCCTGAAATAAAACTTGCTTCATGTTTCCAGTGGGTGGCGCTATGGATATGACACAGTATTGATGCACAGATCTATTCAGGGCCACTCCCTCTAGATTCCTTCTAGATTTGGCCGAGCTAGGAAATACTATGAAGGAGATATCAGCACTTGATGCTTCATGACGAAGGATTGTTATGGCAGGCTCCACAACTGCCAGCAGGTATGACTTAGGATAAAGATTTTAATAACTTTTCATCTTCAAGGTCAGAGGATGCTACTGAGTGACTTTGAAGTCTGTGGTGTTACATCTGTAGGAGGAGATAATTTAAGTACGAAGATTGGCATAATTCAACATGGCGGCCAAAAGCAAAATGGCAGACTAATTATTGACGCTGAGATTTGTTTTGGGAGACAGCCTCTACAGTTACGAGCAGTTTGGTGTGGATAGGACATTGTATGTTGAAGTTATAAAGTCTCGATGCTTGACGGCGTGAGGACAAAATGGTTTCCACTGCACCGCCAACTTAACCATGGCGCAGCTGAATGATTTTAATAACTTTTGTTCTTCGAGGCATGAAGAAAATGACTGAGTTAATTTGAAGACTGTGGTTATTAAGCTCTAGGACAAGATAATTTTCAAAGTAGGCATGATTTGGACAAAAATGCCGCCACACATCTAAATGACTGCCTTCCTGTTGGACTGACACTAGGAGTCCAAATGGGTTTTTTGTGCGTCCGGTCATGAGGAATATGCGTACCATTTTTTCGTCCTTCTATGTTACATGTAGGAGGCGGGGCATCACAATAGGGGGCGCTACAGAGCCCACGCGTCACGGCCACGCCCCATGACTACACAGATCTCATCAGGGCGACTCCCTCTGCATTCCTGAGAGATTTGGCCGAGATAAGACATTGTATGAAGAAGTTATGAGGACACGATGCTTTACGGCGAAGGATTTGAATTGACCGCTCCACTGTGGCCAGCAGGTATGACGTAGGATAAAGATTTCCATAACTTTTCATCTTCAACGTCAGAGGATGCCACTGAGTGACTTTGAAGTCGGTGGCGTTACATCTGTAGGAGGAGATAATTTAAGTACGAAGATTGGCAATATTTCAACATGGCAGCCAAAAGCAAAATGGCAGACTAAGTATTGATGCTGAGATGTGTTCGGGGAGACAGCCTCTACACTTATGAGAAGTTTGGTGTGGATAGGAAATTGTATGTTGAAGTTATAAAGCCTCGATGCTTGACCGCGAGGGGAAAAAATGGTTTCCATCGCCCCGCCCACTAAAGTATGTCACAGCTGAAAGATTTTAATAACTTTTGTTCTCCAAGGCATGAAGAAAATTACTGAGTTAATTTGAAGAATGTGGCGTTTAAGCTCTAGGACAAGATAATTTTCAAAGTAGGCATGAATTGGACAAAAATGCCGCCACACATCTAAATAACTGACTTCCTGTTGGACTGACACCAGGGGTCCAAATAGGTTTTTTGTGCGTCTGGTCCTGAGGAATCTGCGTACCACATTTCGTTCTTCTAGGCACTTGCAGGACGAAGGGATAAACATTAGGGGGCGCTACAGAGCCCGCAGGTCACGACCTCGCCCAACGGCATTAAATTATCAAATTTTTCACTAGATGTGACGTATATTCCAAATTTGGTGAGTTTTTGGGTATGTCCAGGCTTCCAAAATTGCCGTTAAAGTGGTACAGGAAAAATAATAACGAAGAATAATTCTTCCAATTACAATAGGGACCTCACAGGTCGATGACCTGCTCGGGCCCTAATAACAAAGAAAGTATCTAGTTGCCATGGGTGTAAACATTCAGTGCTGACTTTATATTGAATTGTGTTCAGCCAATATAGCCTACAGAAGCTCTGTAAGCTGGTTCTGGGGCTCTCTGGGGTGGAGAGTGAGAGTTGTGCTGCCTGTCTGCGTGGTCCGAGAGGTCCTCAGGGATTATTATTTTCAGCACCTCGTTTACATATGGGGGGCAGGGTCCTGGAAAACCTTCTTGAAGATCAGGTCCAACAGTGCATCACCGCAGTCTGCAGGGCAATAAACAAAAATGTATGTTTACAGGAAAATTGCAGTAGAACCAAAAAGCCCTGTGCTGCAGTGTTGTAAAGTTTCTCTTATTTCTCCTAATTACTTCTTATTTATACTTGTGTTTGTTTTCAACCTTTTGTGTGATGCCTGTGTGTCCATGTTTATTTTAATTTGAGAAGTTCAAATAAAAGATTGTAAAACTTACAGAATGTCGCCTCTGTCTTCACTGTTTTGGCTCTGCGCTCTCCCTTCCTGGACTTTGGAAAGCTCAGTTTGAAAAGAGGATCTCCTAATGATGTGGTGGCTTGTCCTCTATCAGCCTTCTCATTGTAATGCAGTGCAGCCAGGTAGAGTCTTGAACAGTGAAAAGACAATAAAACATGAAAACAATTGCAAGAAATGGGCAAGTGTTCTCAACAAGTAATCACAGTTTAATTATCCTGCACAGAATTCCCAGATATGGATAGGAGTAACACATGACAGCACTGTTACAGTATAATTCAAGCACTAAAGGCTGCAACGCTACGTTACTCTAACCTGACCTCTTTATTTCAGTAAAGAGTAATCCAACGCGTTAACATTGCCAAACCAGTGATCAGATTAAAGTTATTTATTCAAGTCACTGTGCATTACAATTTTGGTCATTTTCCTTAGTAAAAATATATATTCTTGCTTTCTTCTTGCGTCTCGGGGAGTGATGTCACGTACGTCTCAAGTCACGTTTTTACCATGAGGATAACTCACATGTACACCATGCAGCAAAACAAAAATGGAGGGAGGAGAGAGATGCGCATTTTCTAGCTGGAAATACGGTCATTATTTTGAGTTATTAAAAACAAAAAATCATGAATACTTGGTCAAGGGCCCGATCCGTCCGAGGATAGCGGTGGGGTCGGGCTCGGGCTCGGGCAGAGGATCTAAACTCTATGTAGCAGTCAACAGTACACTCGTTTTGCCCCCTGGCCTATGCCAACATATTCCAGCTTAGGAAACGTTTTCAAATGCATTATTTCACAAAATCCTGACAACATTGACCCGTTGGAGGGTGTGTGTAAGTACCGCTTGACCGACCGGGTCTCTGGGTTTGCATGTGGAGACCGTGTTGATCGCGAACTAGAAGCTCGCGGTAAGCATTAGCTTGGAAGATCGCGGTCAGCGTTAGCTGGTACTATGTGACACTGCTTGGTTAGTTTGTGTAAAATTGCTAAATAAACACAGCTAAATACTTGCACATGCAGACATTTCCCTAGGACATGCATTACATAATGTGCAAGATCAGAAACATAACACACAGAATGATTCTGCTGTAGCACTAACTTGTGTGGTCAGAGAAGCTAATGTTAGCGGTTAGCTGCTAACCTTACCTTGTTCTCAATGGCAAAACACAGTACATCACGCACGAGTTCTGCCAAATCTACAGAAACACACAGCAAATTATTTGTATACGTACATGTCCTTGGTCTGCCAGTATTCCTTTGAGTAAAAGTCTGCCGACTACTCCTGCCCTGTACTGGCCCAAGTTGATGAAACAGTCAGCGTCAAAGTGGTTCGCACACACCAACAGTTTTTTGCCAACTTCAGCTGGGACAATGCCCTCAAAAATAAATTCAATCCATGCTGCTCTTTTGTCCTCTGCAGCTGGGGGACGATGGAGTGTTTTGTGCTGGGGTCCGTTTCACAAAGCAGGTTCAACAAACTCTAAGTCTAACCCTGAACTCTGAGTTGATCTACTCTGAGATAGGAAACTCTAAGTTTTCGGTTCCAGAACAGCTGATTGGAGTTAGTTTGATCAACTCGGAGTAGTTTAACCTGGAGTTATGCACGTGCACCACAAGTATAAAAAGACAGCATCAATGGAGCCCCGATTCGACGAGTCACCATGGCAATGGGGAAGAGGAGGGCTAAGTTTTTCACCCCACTGAAACTGGAAATATTGCTGCGCTCATACAGTGAGTTTGAGCACGTTTTTAGAAGAAAGTGTAACACCGCTGCAGCAGCAAAAGAGAGGGAGACGGCGTGGGAGAACATTGGTGCTCGGGTCAATGCGTAAGTTTAAATGTAGTCCTTTGCAATCACAATAATATTACAGGGGGAAACTGCTTGAGTTGTAGCCTATTAATTTATTTAATTTAGATGCAACCCTGGCTGAGAAGCGCACTTGGCTGCAGCTTAAGATGAAACATAAAAACATTAGACCTCGGCATAATCTCATGGGGGTACCTCATTTTGATCATGTTTTACATTGTAAAGTAAATATTAAGTGGCTGTTTGACTGTACAGTTGTTTTATCCACAACATAATGCTGTTTTCACACACATAAATGTCTTCTCATCAATATCATGTTCTGTTAAATTATTAAGCCTATTTAAACTAACACAGACTTCTACTCAGCCAACAGAAAGAAAGCAGATGCCCGTAAAACGGGTGGTGGCCCAGCACCGCCACCTCTAACGGAGGCAGAGGACCTGAAAAATGATAAAGATGGGTAGTAGCCGTTTCAGGGCAAGGCACACTTTTCTGACCGCTCTGCATAGAGTTGCCTTGCTCAAGTGCTCTGCATCTCCGACGTTGTATAAAAAAACTCCCATTTGCAAAAAAACGCAGCGCAGCACACAATATCTGCTGGGATGTGAGAGCATGACTTTGGTTGGTAATGTTGGAAATGTAAGGACGGATCAGGTTGTGTATGTAAATGATGGACTGTGACGTGAAACGTTCATTCGTTTTCTTTTCCGCTTTTCCTTCAGGGTTGCGGGATGTTGCCGCTTTTTTTTATCGGGGCTTACTGGGGCCAAATCCAGTTTGACTTATGGGCGAAGGCCAGGGTACACCCTGAACGAGTCGCCAGCTCATTGCAGGACCCTTACTGATGGCAGTGGCTGCCCTACAGGGTGCCAACTGCACATCAGGAGCAATTCTGGGGTTCAGTATCTTGCTCAAGGATACTTCGGCATGTAGCTCAGTCCCACCCCAGGGGAGCCGGGGATTTGAACCAGCGACCTTCCGATCACTGGTCCACCAGCTCAACCCACTGAGCTACAGCCGCCCCTGACTTTGGTTGGTAATGTTGGAAATGTAAGGACGGATCAGGTTGTGTATGTAAATGATGGACTGTGACGTGAAACGGTACTGCTCAAAAAGATAATTGTCTGGAAATGCAAGAACATCTATGCGCGGTCTGATAATCATCTCCCGACGAATATTTAATTCTCTGCGCAGTAATGCTGCACCTTCATCCACGGGATCATTATCAAAAGGACATGCCATGGTAGTGAAAATAGTCGCCACCTAATATAACTTTTAATGTAGGCCTACTGACTGATTTTTGCAATGATCAGTGAGAACTATACTACACCAAAACTCGCCTGCTGACTGAATGAATGAGGAAATCAAATACCGTGTGTGGCTGAAAGAGGGCGGAGACAGAGAGAAACTCGAGGTTTGTTTAGAAAAACCTGGTCCCGACCAGGTTAGGTTCAGAGACTATGTTGCCATGGTAACTGACCGAGAGCTTAAGTTACCTCTCTCTGTGAAACAGGCTAGAGTTACCCCTCTTTCTCTGGTTTGAGTTACCTCCCTTTGTGAAACGGAAAACTCAGAGTTTCCCTCATTTCAGGGTTAACAGACTCAGAGTTTTCACTAAACCTGCTTTGTGAACCTGCTTTGCGAAACGGACCCTAGTCCAACCAACAACAGAGCACTTCTCCTTGCCCTTGGACATGGTGATTTCAATAGCGTAATGGCGGATCTCCCAGACGGTAGCTGTACCTGGTGGGTGGAGACACCGTGCGGTGAAGGGAGGGGCAGTGGGGTAGCCATATGCAAATGATCGGCCGTCGACATAGACAGCCGCAGTAAATTTGACTCGTGTATCTGGAAACTGCAGGCAAGACCCCTTTAGAAATCTGTATCTCACACAAAAAAGCACGGATAGTCTTTTTTCAAAGTTTCTAGGTGTCTGGCAGCACCATAGACACACAATAACACCCCAAATCCCAGAAAAGGTCAGTTTTTCATAATATGGGACCTTTAAAATTGTTGGGAATAACTCTTATTTTCAAAAATTAAGAGTCCTAAAGTTACGACTGACACACCCATTATTTTTAAGAGTTGCTCCTAAATTCGCCTGTTGGGAGCTACTTTTAGCCTTAAGATTTTTTGTGAATACGGGCCCAGATTTTCAATCAGAGGCCAGGATCAGCCTCATACATCTGCAAGACCATTCATCCGTCTCACTGTGGCAATAAAAACACTAATCCATCACTGACCAGGATATGAAAATGAAAACTTAAAATGACATATAGAAAACACACCTCAAACGGCCAGTTGCCCAGAAAAACATCTATTTTAAGTGTAGCTGCTTATAAAAAAAAAAAAGTACTTTACTTTTTCTCTCTGCTCCATTCTAAGTGTAAGCCACTACATTCTGCTGAGCCAGGAGAAGACGTGATGGAGCGTTCTGTTTCTGCTCCCCAACCCATCACTGTTTATACACCGGCCTTGTATATTCATTTTGGCAGAGGAACTGGCGAGGAAAGAGAAGGGGTTTCCCGCTGGGCTGCCTAGTGACCGGCAGGCAGTGTGTGTCTGGTGGGGGAGTGAGGTGGGGGTTGTCTGGTTGAAGGGAATTGATCAGGCTTTGCAAAAGTGGAAATTACTGCTACTCTCTGGAAAATGTCCTGCTACTTTAGTGAAAAACCTCATATCTGCATTGATTTATTTCCAACTTTCCAGGAACTGAGGGAAAAAGCTCTGTTTCTCTAGACTTGCTTCGAATTCATCCTTATACTTAAATTACAGAAAGAAATATTTGTCAGATTCAGGTGTTAAATAAAGGTCCATATGACCATAATAAACATTATTCACATTATTAACTGATCTGCCACTTTTGTGATTATTGTAAGTTAATGCACTTCAATAAACACTTCGCGTTAACATTAAGGAAAGACTGCAGCGTGACTAAACAGGTAAAGAATGCCTTATGGAAAGCTTGTGATCGAGAAAGGTCGCAATCATTATTTCAATAGTAAATTCTAGGCTATGGTTAGAAAATGGTTGCAATCATTGAAAAAGAAAAAGACTGCAATCAATCTTTTAAAATAGAAACAGATCAGAATAAAGATACAAAATAATTGATGCACATTCATGTTTGAAGAAATGACATTCACACTGGACAAAAAAACAGTCAACACCAACTAACATCTGACTTTTGATTTAATGTATATTGTTACACTTGGCATTCGGTCCTGCATCAAATGACTCTGCAGTAGGTGCGGTGTTTATCGGCTCAAGCTGTGATCAGCTGTGATGAAAACACAACACCTGAATAGATACGCTAATTTCCCCCCCTTGACAGGCATGATGCCATGACACACGATTATGTTTATTTTGAGCAACTCAGATCTTGTCTCAATCCTTTGTTTTTCCCGAACTGATAATGAAAGAAACAATGTGTCTAATTCAGAATGTTGTTGCTGGATTTAGTCAGATGAGGTATATGATCTACTGCTTTCTACTCCTCACTGTTTTGCTGCGCATATGATGATGTCCAGTGTGACAGAAAGGAGACATCAGCTTTTTTTTAGCAAGTGTAGATTTGTAGAAGAAATTCAAACTCAGAATTTTAATATGTATTCAAGTGAAATAACAAGCTGTTCTCAGAGGAAAATAAGGTCCCATAATACAGTTTGAAGCAGGGGTCCGCCACGTACAAAGTAAAACAGTATAAATAGTGTTATCCTTGAAGGTCAGTTTGTTTGTTGAGCTTATTCAGTCATGAAAACAAAGATAGTTTGTTTATTGCGTTTGTTTAGGCAGAAAAAGTAAATCAGCCAATTAACAGCCAATCTCTGTGTCACGGTGCTGCTGTGACAGCCTGGTTGTTTTTGTTCTACTTGTGTATTTTCTCCTGTCAGCCTTCCCCCCCCCCCTTTCTCCCTTACCTGCTCCTTCCGTGTGTGTGTGTGTGTGTGTGTGTGTGTGTGTGGCGGCAGCAGGAGCCGTGGCGCACCTGCTCCTCATCTATTCATCACCCTCAGACTATACTACCCCAGCCTCTCCACAACTTCAGTGCCAGATTATTCCGTAACTAATGGTAACAACATTGTGCCAGAAGTATCTAGAGTTAGCTCTACTAATTCTATGTCCCGTGTTCTTGCTCTTCTTCTAAAGCTCGTCTTGTTGGCTCATCCTGCAGAAAACCCCAGCGCTACTCCACTCTGTTTGCCGCCTGCCTGCTTGCCTGCCCACCCGTCTCCCTGCCTGCCTGCCTGCCTGCCCAATCTGTCTGGACATCACGCCTGCTTTCCAACTGAACGCACCATCAAGAAATAGACCTTTTCCCCCCAAAAGTTCTGTCTCTGGTCTCTGCATTTGGGTTCTCTGAAGCTCAATCGCAACACTCTGCTCATTACCATTTCTGCCCTAAAACTACAAAGTGCTCCTTTAAGGTCATGGTCATGTTTAAAAGATCATTACTAAATGGAGCCTGACCTAATGTCCCTTTTACACTGCACAGAAAACCCACTATCTTCTGGCCCTTGCTTCAGTAGGAATGGGTTCTTTCAGCATGCATTGCCAGGTCACTGACTCTGCAGTAGTCCTGGTTGTCCATCAGTTCCAGCATCTACTGGCTTTGGTGGAAACCTGACGTTTGCGTTGATACACGAAGTTTTGCACCTTTTGGCTGTTGTTGTGATGCACCTTGAAGCTAAGGACGCAGGCAAGAAAATTGTTAATCATGATGTTCAACCTAACACAACAGATATACTAGATATATAAAGGCAGACCTATCTACTGACAATGGGAAAGGAGTCAATTGCCTACTTTTAATCCGTGTTAAAAATACTGCACAAGTGTGGTAACTTTAATGGAAAATGGTATAAGAATCTTTGTGTTGTGTTGCAACATCATGCCATGCCATCTTCCTTGCTTGGAGGGACGATGGTCATTGATGGTCACAGCACCAGTTCTCAAATCAGTCAGAATTTGCAATTGTGGGGTTTTGGCATGACTCGATGAGCTGATCAGCTGTTGTATATGAGAGGAGAGGAAGGTGGAGGGAAGCAAAGACAAAGAGCTGGGTTGTGGCTGGATGTGGCTGGCTGTTGAGGAAAAAGAGAAGGAGAGGGTGGTGGGATGAAGGAGAAGGAGGAGGAGGAGGATGAGCTGTGAGCTGTGGTGCATTGGGGGCCGGCGGGTTCCAGCTGCCCGGCTGCTGTGCTGCTTGGCTCACCCAGCGTCTGGCAGGCAGCCAATCACAGCGCAGGGAAGCAGTGCCACTTCAGTTCAGTGTGTCAGAGCGAACAGGGGAG